>NC_139802.1:15049027-15344027 GCF_963457635.1 Microchirus variegatus
GCACTTTCCTGTGAACAGTGATGGAACAAGAAGTTGTCATCTCACTCTTTTCACTGTCTTCTAAACAGTTTAATTGCTTCGACTCCCACTCCTTTCCTTGGGTTATGCAACAAACATTTCATTCTCTATGCATTACTTTATATTAAATCTAACGCAGCGGTTACATAAGATGTTGAACATGATGTTTATTGACTGTATCCAACGCAGTTTACAAACAAAAGAATGCAACTATTTTAATAATCATCGTCATTAAAAAACTTTTGTTGATTTTTGTTGTTGTGAAACAGAAACGATGGACCAGTATTTGTATAACCCTAACCCGACAGAGGGAGTGTTTGTGTGTATACACCGGCAGAGCAAGTGCCGGCATGGAAAAGAAGTGTTTATCCCATCACCAGGTACACTCTTAGAACTAAGGGTTCCAAAAGGGGTTCTGAGGTTCTACCTGGAACCATTTGCTTCTGAAACAGAAGAAAGGGTTTTTCAAGGGATTGGTAACACTAATGGTTCCAGTAAGAACCATTGTGATCCAGAGAACCCTTTAAAAGCCCTTTCCTGAATAAAGGGTTCTTGGTGTAACCCTCCAAAAGGGTTCCAGGTGGAAAAAAGGTTCTACCTGGAGCCAAAAAGGGTTCTCCTATGAGGACAAGCTGAAGAACCTTATATGGTTCTACTTAGCGTGTAGGCGCTTCTGTGTATCTGCAGTCAAACTCCACTAAACGTCGCGATACTGAGAAACACAGAGAGAGTCGTGTGGAGCTTAATCAGCATTGTGTGAAAATTTACATTTTATAATTCATTGTGAAAACAACTAACAGATTAATCAATAATTATCAAATAAAATTATCACTTACAGCCCTACATCTGACATTTATTATTTCCAGTTGTGTGCATTTTGAATCCATTTTAAACCCAAAATACACCCACTGGCTAACAAGGAGATGAAGTGCCGTCTCTCTCTCTCTCTAAATATATAAATCTGATTGTTTATTTGACTTCTTGTCAAAAGTTTTTCCCCCGAAGCAAACAACACCACCAATGCGGCTGACCACTGTTTAAAGTCTAAAGGCACGATTCAGCTCCTGTCTCCCAAGCTACTGATTGAAATTGATAACCTCACTTACTCACTTAGGGCTCAAGCCCCAGTCAATCCCACTAAGGTGCGGGGGCCGACAGCATACACCCCAGTCAGAGAGGAGCTCACCTCAGGCAGAGACAAAGCAGTCAGCGGGGGGAAAGACAGCGAGAGAATGAGGGTGGTAAAGGAGAGCCACATTGAACTGCGCCAGGGCCTCAGGGGCTACTCGGATGCTGATAAAGTACCTGGACATTTTTATAGACAAACTACTTATTTCTGTCCTCATATCGCTTGGGAAGACTGATAACTTTATATTCCTCTCAGGCAAAGGAATGAAAAGGGGGAGGGAGGGGGGGCCCTTTCAAGAGTTTAATTGATCAAACTGTAGCCACAAGGGGTTTTTTTTTCTTTCCCAGAGATAAAGGGGGACTAGCGCTCTCCCCCTGTACAATACAGAGATCTTTTAGAGAGCAGACCCAATGAAAAAAGAGAATGTAACTCATTATGCAAAGTCATTACAGGCCTCCGACTACACTCCTTAAAGCATCAGAGTTAATGGCGGTGTATCGTACAGGATTCCCAGAGGTCAAACTTCCTGTCACAGGATAACGGCCACATTTTTATCCCAGCCAAAGTTCTCCGTTTTGAGGTCATGACATATATTCAGTGTTTTAGCAGCAGTACATAGGTTTATTATTGCCCGTGGAATTTTTGTAAGAAAACAGGGGGTTTAATACATGGCCAGGTGTAGCTTTTAGCCAGCATCTGCCATGAAACACCGCAGAATAGAAATTTATAGCGTCAGCAGAGCATGAAATTGGTCTTGGGTCAGCTATTACAGTAAAGAAGATACTGTAAAAGAAATCATGGTACAATGAAAAAAATTATCATCAATATGTCCAACGCAGACCTTATGTTAACACAGCATCACAGAGAATGTGGAAAAGTTGGTGCAGTTTATAAAAATATCCCAGTATTGAGGTATTTTCATGCTGTCGCTCAAATCTCTGGGTATGTACATGTGCCAGACATAGGCTATAGCAGTTTTCCTCTTTTTCCACAGGCAGTTTTTCCAGTATAATGCAAAGAAAATTAGCATCAGATTACTTTCGCTGGTAATAAAGAGTCGTTTTGTGTGCGTCACAGTGCCAACTCTAAACAATGAGTAATTTTGTTAGCATTAGGACTGCAGTCAAAGCAATGCTTATATCTCTTTGAGCAAAGCATTAAACAGCTGTGATGTCTTTCTGTGAGTCTGGAGTGAGAAGTTCAAATTCTACCACAACAGCCCGTTGGTGACCTTATATATCTTGACACAAGTACATGGCTGTTTTCAGACACTCTGTGCAGTTTAGATCTCATCTCATGGCTGTGAGGATCCACTACTGTCAGTTTTGTTGCAGCTATTATCGCGGGAGGACAATAATGCATAGGAATATGTGAAATTTGTTTTTCCCAGTAAATTCATCTTTGTCAAAAGACATTTTGTGGTGTTGAAGCAGGATGAGAATGGAGACACAAATCTTGCAAAAGACAGAAAGTGTGTCCGTATAATACATGATAGACAGTTAAAATTGAGTTTTAAAACAATCAACAATTTTGTAAATAATAATCAAAGTACTGTAGCTGGTCACTAGGTGGGAGGCCCCTATTCTGAACACATAGAAAAGCATGTTACTACTATTCCAGTAAGCCTATATGATTAAACTCGCATGTGTTCTGTATTAGATTATACATCAACATATCGAAATTGGTGATATATCGTCGTCCTTCCTCGTGCAGTACAATAATCGATACACCAGGGCAAACATCGATATTTTAATCAATAAATGAAGGCGCTCTATAGTAAACAGTCCCTGTCCATTTCACTCGCTAGGTGTTACTGCTTGATGTCTCCTCAAGGTGGCGCTTGCTCAAATTAATAAGACAGGAGGAGTGTGCAAGAGCAAACAAACAAAGGTCAAAATTAAATGTACAGTCTTAAACAATCTAACCTGGGAGTATAGGATAATAAAAGTATTGGAGGTAGGACTTGCAAACCTGAGGCCTGCGGTCCACATGTGGCCCGCCACTCACTATTATGCGGCCCGCCACTTAATATGAAGTTATAAAGAGAACTGGCCCGAGGCACAGCTATTTTCATGAAGAGTGAACAATATATTTTGTTGTTTACACGTTTAAATGTGTTACATTCAAGGTAGAATTATATACATGAGTGTTTGAATTACAGTTGTCCGTATATATTTGATTCCATTCCGTCGTTATCGTAAACTATGTTTAATTCCATATCATCAGAAACACTTTTACTTTGAAATACTGTGGATATCATCGTGAATGTCGTTATTGCATATCATGATGGAATAATGTATGTAAACAGTTGGCCCCCAGGTCATTTCAGTTTGAGACCCGTCCTACACCTTATAAACACTGAGTTACTGCTTCCTAGAGAAAGAAAGTGTTGTTGTCATTTCTGTTTTTGTGCATTTTTAGCAGCCTATACATATTATTTTATGTTCAAATAAACAAGCTAAATGAATCAAGATCAAAAATGTTGCCCAGTGTATCAAAGCTACATGTGTGAGAGAGAGGGGAGGGGGGGGAACGAGTGAATCAGGATCAAATCTCACTCCCTCCTCCATGAAGGCTACTACACAGGAAGCATTGAATGGGTTTGTAGTGTAGGAACAGAAAGGAAAAGCACTCACATCTCCCATCCAGACGACAGAGCCTTCACGCTGACAGATAAACTGCCTCCTGATGGAAGCAGAACACGAGGTCGGTGCATATAAAGAAAGACAGTCTTCCCCCGACGCGTCCATTTTTATGGTCTCTCCGCTGGTTCCTGGTTGTAAAACGTGCAAATGAGAGCATGTAAATGCGTGTATCAGTGCATCTCCAGCACTGGACAAGTGTAACGACGTGTGAGTAAGTCGACAAAATGAGCTCTTGCGTGGATCGGTGTGGCGGAAAGGGGGATTTTTTTCTTTTTTGTAAAGATGTGAAAATGCATTAGGATGCAAGAAATGGTGTGTTGAAGAGAGGGGCTGTGGGGAGACGCGAATCTGCATATGGTAATCAGAATTTAAAAATCGGTTTAAACCGCTGTGTGACAACACGCTTCTTCTTAACATCTGTTAACTCACAATTCCTCCCAAAACACACACACATATATATATGTCCCCAGGACAAGTACCGGCTCTCTCTAATTTTTGCAGAACAGGGTAAAAAAAACCACACAATAGTGTTAATACTATTAAGCTTCCATGCCTCCAAAGTGTATATGCAACCTCATAAAGGAAAAAATAACTTTTTTAGGATGCAATTCTGAGTTGTCGAAACAAATCGACGATTCAGGAAGCTCGTTACAGCGACTCATCTTGTTACTTCCGTGTGGATGAGAGAATGACGTCGCGTGACCACGCCCTCCACGCAAACTTCCGACCAGTCATCGTGCAGCGCGCATGCGTCCAGTGAGCGCGCGGGAGAGCTCGAAAAGCTCGAATTGTGACATCTGTGTGAAACTTGTTTATGGAATATAACACAACACGGGAGGACGAAATACAAGGTTTGTCAGTGTCTCAGCAACGTTTATGTTCCTATGGAAATGTCGCTGTGTGCGTGCAACTATAAATGCCTTAAAGCTACAGAAAGAAGGTGTTATTTAAAGAGGTAGCAAACTGCTTTTGTATAACAGCCGTGTTGTTTTGATGTGAGGACACGAGAGGTGGAAAATGACCTCACTGACTTATTGTATGCTGTAGTGTACATGTACTATAGTTACTATGTTTACAGTCTCACTTATAAAGTGCTGTAACTTTAGGTTTGCTAGTTTTATTGTCCAATGCGGCTGCGCCCTGGTATTTGTTGTTGCACTGTTGTCATGAAACAAGAACAACAATAAGTCAGATAGGTTTGATAGTTATTGCTAAACGTGTGTCCTCCTGTTTAACTTAAACTATAATAACCGTTAATATTTCTGTCATGTTATTGTTTTGTGTATTGTGTTACTATTGTTCAGAAATGGTTCACTTAATCGGCACCTTATTATTTCATATTTTTGTTCTCAGAAACTGCTGCCACTACAGGTTTGTTTCTAATGTTTATTTAGTATTATATTTATTCTATATATATTTATATTTGTATTTATATTTAAATACAATGTAAGTGCAACAACAACACATTTGTCAATCTCTTGGCTATTCTCCACATTTTAGTTCCTTTTACCATCAAAACCTCAGTCTCAGTCAAAACCAAGCCTCAGTTCTTCATGGCATTGATTCAACAAGATAGTGAACCTTATTCCCTTGAAATTGTTCTTTGGTGGCATCTTAATATTTGCTAATCTTCAGTTGCACACTCGTGCCGTGACTCTCCAATTTGACCTCTTCTCAGACATGTTACATATAAATCTGGTGGTGACTGTGGAGGACACTGAAGTTCACTGAACTCCTGATAAAACACGACAACTTTCACTCAGTGACATGATGGTGCATTATCCTGCTGGAAGTTGCTACTGGAAGATGGTAAACTGTGGACATAAAGAGAGGAACATAGTCGGCAACAATACTCAAATAGGCTGCGTTAGTCAAAACTGTGCCATGAAACATTCCCTGGACCATTACACCACCACCACCACCACCACAGCAGCAGCCAGTCTGGACCACTGTCACAAGCCGGGTTTGGTCCATAGATTCTTGTTGTCGATGCCAAATTCTGATTCTACCATCTGTAGCCTCAGCAGAAATCCATCAGACTAGGATACATTTCAACAGTCTTCAACTGTCCAGTTTTGTAGATTCTGTGTCCACTGGAATTTTGGATTTCTGTTCTTGACTGACAGGAGTCAGGAGTAGAAATCTTCTGCTGTTTTACAACATCCACTTCAAAGTTGGCTCTGTCTATAAAAGGTGGATATGTGCTTCACTGTAGCCTTTCTGTCAGCTTTCACTAGTCCTAATAAAAAAGGTGTTTGTTCTGCAGAATTTTGCCCATGCTAGTTTGTTGTACGTCCACACACGTGTTTGCATGATTGCACTGCAGTCACACACATGTAGCTCTTATGGATAATTTCATGAATAATAAGTGTGCAGGTGTTCCCACTTAAGTGTGCAAATATACTTTGCACTTTATTATATATCTAGGGTGAACTAAGGCAGTGTAATACAGCAGCCAATGTAATAGTCTCTCTTCATGAATATTTTAATGTTTGGTTTCTTTTTCAAATATTTTTTTCCAATTGTGTTTTAATTTTCTAGGAAGTAGGTTGTAGAGAGAGGACTTTCAGTTAACCCCCTCCATATATATGAAAAAGCCAAAATAATGGCAAGACCCGTTAGTTCAATATTATTCAACATTGCCACAAAAATTACTCTAAAATACTAGCTCAAGATGTAAACATCAGGAAGGTAGAAATGGTTGCAGAATGTTAAATATAGACAGCGTTGTTTTAGCTTGGTGTAACACAGCGCTTTTGTGTAATAGTGTTCTAATGCCTCATCATCACATCTTTCTTTTCTTGTTAAAGGTGAGTCTTCACTGACAAGATGGCAGATGATTTCAGCCAATCCCTCACTCCACCAGTGTCCCCCTTCGCAGCAGACAATCTGTGTGAGCTGACCCCTGCCCAGCCGCCTTGTTTCTGCTGCTCCGAAACTAAAGATGACCCTACTGGAGCACTATCCACAGAGGGATATGCTGCAAGAGGCTCACTTAAGCGGTATATATTCTCTATACCTATGGAAATATCCAAAATGAAGACTCATCAACAGGATTATTTTAGTATATTAAGTCTTAACTGTGAATTTTGTCCTGCCATTAGGCTGCTATTGCATCTTGACCCTGCCCCTGCAGAGTATGAGACTGACACGGTGGAGATTTTCGGTTTTCCCTGGGTAACAGAGACAGCACTGGTGGAAACGACCAAGGTTCTCTTTGGTCTGTTCAGGTAAGACTAAAGTAAAGTAAAAGTAATGTCAGTCAAACTTTTCATGCTACCACTACCACTACTTAATCTGAAGGTTCTTACTGAGAATAACAGAGCTAACTGAGAAAATGTGTGTTTATGTAAATGTTCACTGGGAATGTTTCATGTGCATGTCGTCGGTCTTGTTTGCTCTGTCGTGTTTCAGACAAAAGGTTTACAGATTGGAGACCTTGGTACAGTCGAGTTCACATGACTTTGGTAAGCTTTTATATTTATATGTATATATGTAATTCCTGGTCCAATAGTCAGTCTCTTTAATTTGTGGATTATATTATATTCTTTCTTCATTTTAACTGAAATGTGAATGAAACATTAGAACTTTGATTGGCGAGTCAGTTGGACACAGCTTGTACATATGAGGGATTAAGTAGCGTTAACCGATGGAGCTCATTACGGCCAAAGTTTCAGGTCAGGGTTATAATTCCAATAGTATTGTTAGAAAACATTCAGCAAAGTTTGAATATTGTTAGTACCGTGTATAGATTATTTATTTAACGGTATTTATTTAACTTGTAACAACAAGTCCTAGCAAGAATATGCTTTCTAGAGTTGGAACACTAAAAGTACACTAAAATTATTTTGATATCACCACTTCATCAGTTCATCAGTTTACCCTAAGAGTATAATGGGCTCACTCTTTGCATTTGTGTCATGTCTGAAATCTGATGCAGTGGGTTTGTTTTGCAAGAGAATGAATAATGCCTACAACATCCATTATACATCTTAGGTCAAGCTGGCAACCTCCACTATGAAGCAGAAGACCTCAGGCAACAATGCGTCTCATTTCTTCAGTTTGTCAAAGTCTTCGTGTACAGGTAACTCTTTGGGTTAAATGTCAAATTCCCTCCCACTGGTTTTATTTTTTTGTAAATGCATATAAAACATCCTGCATTTATCTGCCTTTGTATCTTTTCAGATATCTGGAACCTTCCAGCTCCCTGGATGCATGTCCGTCTCACCCCTATGAGGAACTGGAAGCTCAGCTCCCCTCTGCTCTTCTAGAGGAGCTGTTTGGCATCACTCTCCTCATAGGACGACTCAAAGACCTGCCTGCCAACGTCCAGAGTGCCTTCACTATACAGAACCAAGGAAAGGTACAAGTGAACAATGAACAGCCTCAATAGGTCGGCCTCGAGCACATACTCCCATTGAGCGTTTTAATGAATGAATGAATTTGAAGCATTAGAAATGTATACATAAAGGCAAGAAAAATAAATAACATGAATATAATATCATTTAAAATTTTCATTGCCATTAACAAAGAATTTCTTCCACCCGGGTGATTTTCCTGCTACTGATACTGATGTGTTCTTAATTCTCTGCTTTCCTCCACAGATTTTTCCTCCCTCATGGCATTTGTTACATCTCCATCTCGACATCCACTGGTCAGTCTTGGAGATCCTTCATCTACTTGGTTACAAGATGCAAGGTTCGTGCACGGGTGCACCAGACAGCAAATTCAAAATGAAGATATAAAATAATGTGTCACGGGGTTTGTTTGTGTGGTATTGTTATCATGGAGGCTTTTTGCAATTTGACCTGCTCCTCTCCTTAGGCCAGGTGGTGTATGCCCACCAATTTGTGAACCTGACAGGAGAGAACCTGACTGACGCCAGTCTGTTTGAAGAACACCTGTGCAGTCTGTTGTGTGATCTTACTGGTCTGGCCATAGGCAAATACAGCAAGGTGGGCAGCTCGCCAAAAACCACTACACTTGACTGTTGAGAATGAGATGCATCCATGACATGAGTTTTTATTTTGTCGGTTATTAGTAGCTCAAAGACTGCTGCTGACTATACAACAGTGAGTCACTGGTTGGCAGAAACTGGATGGCAACTTTATTTGCAGTTGGGAGCTTACTGTGTACACAATCCTGTTGGTTTTTAGGCAAGGCCTACAGATGCTCTGAGCAGCCATCACTACCTTTGCTCTTGCACCAAAGAACTGTGGGTCCTGCTCATGCACCTTCTGGAGCACAGGAATAAAGTATTACACACACAGGTACTGCGTCCACAATACATCCACGTGTTAAAAACACACACAATCGAATATGACTCTTTCCATGATGAATTTACTTACATGTTTTCTGCTATCCTTCCAGTCTTTTTGGAGCTACATGAACTTGTTGTTGAGGCCACTGGCATCAGGGAAGCCTGCAGCAGAACAGTTCACTGGTCTCCCCACTCACTGTAAAGACCCTCTGGGATTCACATGGTGGCTGGTCACTCATTTAGGAATGTTAGGCCAGTACAGTCGCAATGGAACCGCCCAGAAGGAGGTAAGGGACTGAAAATCATAATCGATAATGCCTGTCGGTTACCACTTTTGTAAAACTGTATCTCTAACTAGGAAGTCTGGGAATTAACCCCAAGGGCTGAGTCATACTTACCGCATTCTGCCTCTGTGGAGAGTCATTTCGCATTTCCCCATGTGCAGCCCGTGGCTCAGTTCATGCATTAACCTCAAGCTAGCGGCTTTACAGGTTACTGTCTTGTTCTTTGTGCTGTGCTTGGGGGAGCATGCGCAGTCTGCAGGTTTGGCATCCACGTGAACCACTGCAGAAATGGGTGGATGATGAAATTGATGTCAAACAGATCTTAGTGGATGTCTGTGTGGATGCTTTAAGTAGGACACAAGTCCAGGACTGAACAACCTACTGTATATTGTGATATTATTATATATGGTTGTTTTTTTGTCCATAAGGAATTTAAAAACCACAATCAATTTCACTGTGCAGCAAAACTTTATCTTTAATTTTCTGGCATTTTAATGCATTATTATCAATATCGGCTTATTTGAAACTTTTTTTTTATCATGTTAAAAATATTTGGCCATACCCAGGCCTAACCTGTATTCAAAACAATAGTATCACCAAAATATATTTTGTTAATCCTTGCATCAACCCATGATTTGAAAAGGTTTAATTTTAATTCAAGTGAATAGAAAGACTCTTTGCAACTGGTTTTTTTTGGCAGTGAAGCTGATCTATATTTTTTTATCATAACTAGTATGATTAAAATGATTCACTTATGTTTTTTTAATTCTTTTAAAATACATTTTCTCCTTTTTTATGCTCCCACAGAAACATCTGGATGATAACTGGACCTTTGTAGAAGAGTTGGTCAGGATGACTGTTAATCCTAAGGTCATTCTGACTTCCAACCTTTCTGATTCATTTCATTCATTTTTTTACATTTCTAGATTGTATACTGAAGTAAATGTGTTTGTTACTTGTGTGACATCAGGGAAGTTTAGCAGAGGAACAGGTGAGGATGCATGTCCACTGCTGCCTCAGTCTTTGTCTACTGTGGGAACCGAGCACCAGCGCTGTCTCAACTCTTTGGGACTACTACAGCAGGAATCTGGTGAGGATAAGCTTCAAGATGTTACTTGATGCTATATTATGTACGTTGGCAGTTGCACAAACCCTATATGTTACTTAAATGTAAACATAACTGCAGCAATCAGACCATTTCTGACTTATTTCATAATATAACAAGCACCCGACCTATTATTTAATTACTAGAATTTTCACTGTATATATGTTAGCTTTACTTAAAGCTCTCAAGTTTGGTAAGAATATTTATGAAGCATTAGAAAAGTATTTATTATAGGTTATTATCATGGCCTGTACAGTTGCATGATTGTCTTTCCCTCCTCACCAGAACGCCTCATTCACGGTGCCCTGGCTTGGGATATCTGGCCTAGGCACGCTGTGCAAGACACCGCTGGCTCTGTTGGAGCAGGCCCGCAGCTGCTGCTCCCCCTCTACCCTCTGTTCCCCAGGACACACCCAGCTCTACCGCTCAGCCAACTCCTTCCACATCTTTCTTCGAGTGTTGGCCCTGTGCCTTGGCCAGGACCGGGCTGGTGGAGCCCCACAGAGACAGATCAAAGGAAGGTAAGGATGGAGAGAGTTTTGGAAGGCTTTGTACTTGTAGTTCTCACTACTTTACATTTGCTTCCACCAGAAAAAGTAAGCCTCTCTCTCAGCCAGTCAAATCGACAATATATACATCATATACAACAGGATTTTGGAGTGGCAACATGGAATGGAGGGTTGGACAGAAAACGATTACTAATCGAGACTAAGCTTTCTAAGAATAATTTTCCCCCCTTTAATCTTCTAATGTGTGTGTAGGTGTGTACGTGCATGAATACACAAACAATCCGTGTTTGCACACTATCATGCTTTTCAGTCTTGTTTGTGCTTGTGCCAGGTGCACTGCAGTCTCCCAGTGTGTCTTTGATATTTACTCAGACCCCCCAGTGGAGCAGGTGTCTCAGGAGTCAACCACCTGCTCTTCAGAACAGACCAGAGCCAAGGAGCTTCCTCCAAGCACACTCTCTCTCACACACACACTGCACCTGCTCCCTTAAGTAGAAACGTAAGAAAATAAGACAATAAAGATTACAGGTTGATGTGTACATCCAAATACTATCCTATATTCTAGACCGGCTGTGTGCCAGAGAGCAACAGCCACAGATAAATCCGCCTAATGACTTCCCTCTGTCTGGAATGTGCTCAGTAGAACTGCAGACATGAGGCCTAATTAGCTAACGAGCGTGGCGGTTAATTCGCCTTAACAAAGCTGTGTTGGTTTCCAACACGAATAGTGGGGAGCTTGGGTGGTGGGGGGTGTGGGGGCTGTAGGCAGTCTGGCAACGGCCAGGCTGGCCTGGGACAGCTCCAGATTCCCCACTCCACCCTTCACCAAAACTATCACCACTGCCTCGTGCCTCCTCCTCCCATTCAGGAAGCGCGAGGCTTGTTGACTGTATCGCTATAAGGTCTCGGCAGCATTCCCACTCCTGGCCCGGCTCTGCGGGACACCTGCGACAACCACATTAATGGGATCGACGAGGAGCATGTTGATCTAAAGTAGGGAGATGGAAGCATCTGCTCGCCTTAGGAAAAAAAAAAAAAGAAGCTGTTGGGAATAAACAAACAGACATGCAGGTTAGGGGAACACAGAAAATCCCCACTTCTGGCTCCCTGTACACTGCTTATATCTCTGCTACATCTTACCCATTCATCTATTTAAATCTCCCCTTTCCTCACACAATGACTACACGCTTGGCCATCTTCTCCTCTGTGGGTGTAACTAATCTGATTTTGGTTTTAACCCAGTCTTATCTCAATTCCTGTCTGGCTTTTCTCCACACCTTTATATCAGTCATACTTCTTACCTTGAGCTTGTCTCAGGATGCTCACTATTAGTGTTTTGACCCCAACAGCCGCTCTACTCACCTGTGTGGTCTGCATCTGTGTTTGGGAGGTGGTATGGAAAGGGGGAGGCTCTAGTGTTATGTGTTTCCCTGCCAGGCGAGAAGGCTGCGAGCTGAATGTGTGGCTGTATGTGTGTGTGGTTTTATTGATCTCTCACTGGTGTTGCAGTAAATTGGTTTGGCTGTAGAGAGAGGGACCAAGCGCCTACTGCTGTGTGTCTGAGTGTCTCTGACATTTAACATGATCTTTAAAGGCATTTCTCCACAGTGCCCGCAGGATCTCACAGCGTGCTGGGTGGTTCTCTATTCTTCCTCCATCTATTGCACACACACGCACACAAGCACACCACACATTGGCGAGGCAGCCCTGCATCTCCCCTGGAGCTGAGAGGCTGATAGAGACAGGTGGTGAGGTGCATGGTGAGGGTAGAAAGTTGTGTTTGTCAGTATTTAAAGTCAGAGTTTTGGTCTCAGAGGAACAAACCACCTCTGTTTAGCTGGTCAATTAAAAAAACAAAACAAAACAGATTTAATAATATTATAAACAGTGCACACTCTCACTAAGCTGACCATTCGACCATGTTTGTTTGATGTTTTTCTTCTCTCTCTCAATTTTCATCTTTATCTCCAGGATTTACTCCAGGTTCTCCTCAAAGAAGATGCAGGAGTTGTCAGAGGCAGGCCTCACAAACTTCCTGCTGCTGTTTCTGGTGGTGGCACGACAGATAGAGCTGGAAGATGTGGCCAGCAGAGCCTGTGAGTTGCTGGGCTTCCTTCCCTCTAACTGCCCTCCTGGGCACCGTACCCTTGTCTGGAGGGGGCAGCTGTCATTGTTGTTGTTGTTCCAGGTATGTTTTTTTTTTTTAATCAGTGAAAACTTGGCACTAAAAATACACAATATGCTAGTTTTTTAATTTATTTTTTTAATTTGAATGTTCAATTTCCACCTTTTATTCTTATTCAAGGAGAGGGGTCTGGACGTTGGTGCCCAGGCTAGCTGGCTGGCTTCATCCTTTAATGAAACTGCCAAAGAGTTCTACGACAAGACCACAGAAGTCTCCCGTAAAATTGCCCTGTGGGGGTCACTTGGCTCCTATCTGGATGGCGTGTCAGAGGTGTTTGAGATGAGCACCAGTCTCAGCCTATCAGAGGAAAAGTTACTAAACGGAGGGTTTGATTGGTTGCTCCGTGCCTGCGGCCAGTCAGAGCTGAATTCTGCCCTGGGATTTCTGCAGTCTGTCCTCGCGCAGCTCAGGTGAGACAGCTGGTGTAAATAAGCATCAGCTCCCAGGTATCACATATCTTTCCTCTGGTTTTCAGTATACTCACAGATGTTAAATCATTTTACGCAAATGTTTTCTGGCTAATGCCAAGCATAGATTTTGTGGCCAGAGGAGAGGAGGACAATTTCCTCTGTGTATTCCAACACGGTCTAGAGTCCACTCATTTCTCATACTGACAAAAGGTGGATTGTGCTGTCAGCAGGAGTAAGAGTCTATGAAGACCTTATGTTTAGTTGAGGCTCCTATTGGTCTCAGTAGGCCTAGTGGCCTCCAGGTCACACTCACCAGGTGCTGCCCATCCTTGAGTAGAGTTACAGGCCCAAGAGACCCTGCATGGACCCTCCTGTGGTCCTGGGTATGGTGGTAGTGTTGTGGGCCTGTTGAGAGACCATGGTCAGTAGGGTGTCAGGATGGGTTCAGCTGTAGGACACAGGTGTTTGTTACATGAACGACCCCAGCAGAGGGACAGAACACCACATCTGACACAGTGTCTGTTTATGTGGCGAGGTAGAGGTGGGAACAGAGGTGATAGAAGATGGGAGTCAGCTGAGACTGTAAGTTTATGAAGTGAGAAATGACGTGTGATCTTGTAGTGCACAGTAGATCCATCTAAATTAAATCTAATGGCAGAGAGTGTCACCTTGCTTCCAAGCCTTTCATTTTACAGTATCCCTTTGCTTTGTAATGAAGCATAACAATAGCGAGGAGTACAGTGTAACTGAAGGACACCACATATGCATGAGAAAGAGCACCAATATTGGGAGGAATGGAAACGCAAACACAAAAAAAAACATATTCAAATAAGGAAGAACACAAAGGAATTCAACAACACTAGTACTTCAGGACCCTGGACTGAGTTATGAGCTCCATTTGTTTTGGCACCAATGTAATGCTTGCCTGCACTTTATGTGCTGTACATAACCTGCTCTGAAGTTTTTGGATGGGTTTCTTCCCTCCTTTTGCGCTGGACAGGTAGTTTAATTTTTTTTAAATATATATACCTAAGCAAAAATAAGCTAAAATGCACCATAATCATTGGAGACCTACGGAGTTATTTCAGGTTCATTACTGCAAGTAACATATTTCTCATTATACATAGTCATTTCATCTATTGTAAAATATGAAGATGTTGAGTAACTTTTTTTAATAAATTGTGCTAATCTAATTATGTAATGTTGAGTACAGAAACGAAGCATGTTTTCTGTACTAATTGTTTGTAAGTCAGTGCTGCAGTTCTGAGGTTTAATCCTGAGACTTCACAGTATGCAAGTCTGGCTTAAATATAGTATTATGTTATTGCTAGATATTAGTAAGCACTTAAAGTTGTGCAGCATCCACCACTTAGTACATAAAAAAAGGTGTTTTGAAATGGTAAAATAAGGACAGTGGCCTTCTCTCCGCTTTTAATGTTGGCGTATGATTGCTTTATTCTCCAGTGTATACATTCTTTCCTCCCCACCTTGCATATACAAACCTACAATCCTGCCCACACACACCAAAGGTGAAACACTAACCTAAGAGTACTCCACTCTTATTTCGCTATTAACACTGGATCTGGTTATCTCTGCTAATTCCCTAACTTCCCATCTCAGATCTTGGGGTTGGAGGGCACACATTTGCACATTAATGGCCAAGGAGAGCGAGAGAAGAAGAGAACTCCCAGAGGCGCACGCACTGTGTTATGGCCTGGACCACACTGACCCATTTAACCAGATAAAAAAAAAACATACCATGCTTCCTCTATCCAATCCGTCCCACCAAATTAAACATAATTCTTTGGCCTGGTAATTCTCGGCATGTCTTTGTGATTAATGCCTTTTCTGTGACACAATTAATGGGTAATTATGTAGCCTGGTAAATTTGGCCTGTGCATCATTATGTCTATTAAGAGCATGTGGAATCTGCACACATTAAGAGAATTATTCTGCCAATGGCTGAGACAGTGGAGGGTCCAAGCATTTGTTCTTGATCGCCATTGCCGTGGTGCTGGAGGCACGAAGCCAGTCTCAAGCATAATTCCTAAGTTTGATTCCTTCCCATGATCCTCTGCTGTGGGAGGTTGTGGGTGGCACTGCTTGATGAGATGAGCTGACATTGGCACACTCTGTTGGATCACTTTTCACTGATGACAATTAATTCATGTCCCCTTGATTTGATAAAGTACAAGCCTCCTTGTGATGTGTTTTCCTTTATGAAGATTAAGACAATTTACCAGATGTTGAGTCTTTATTTTCAAAGACAATGTTCTTTTGTCTATTGTGAAAAATGTTCTAACGGTTACACCTGTGCATTTTTTTTTTTTTTTTTTTTTTAATAGTGCTGCTTATATTATTTTTACAGAGAAAGTGGGTGTTTATTTGGTATACCCTGTTATCTGTCTGTCATTATGAGGATTCTAGGTCTTGTCTGCATTTTAGCTGCAGCTGGGGAAAGGTTAAACAGGAACTGCAATGTTGTGTTGGTGTTGAGTGTGTATGTTTGTGTGCTCGGTGTAAGAAGCTGCAGTGAGGAGGATTAAGTGGGGTCTCTGACGATGTCTTGTACAATGAGGGTTGATGGGTGTGAAAGGCTCATTCTGCAGTAGTAACGAGGCTAATGAATTCAGACTCTAATCGATTGTCTCAGCTCTCTCTGGATTAGATGCAACCTTGCTGGAAGGGAAGACACCGTTGAGGTGTGTGTATATGTGTGTGTGTGTACCATAGAAGGGGACTAGAGTGGTTGAGGATGGGATTGAGGGGGGGGGGGGGGGGGTTTGCTAGTTCCTCTGTCCTTTCCTTCTCTCCCGAGCGCACCTCAAACCGCACATCCCCACACCCCCATCTGGGCGTATGAGGGGGACAGGAGGATCATCTCCAGTCTAAATGAGATTACAGCTCCTTCAGCTGCTTATCTGGGCTCATGCCAGCCACTGTGGGGCTGCTGTAGCGGCTGGGGCCAGGGCCAGGGATGAGCCAGAAGAGCCAAAGTATAGTGTGTACAGGGGATCAGCATTAGCCTCCTCTCTATGGCTATAATATCCTCCTCTCCTTCCCCACCTCTGCTTTCATCCAGCTCCGTTCCATAGTGTAGCACACCACCGCACCAGTAATCCCCCAGGAGAGAAGAGAAGGAAAACACATCAAGAAGTGGTGAAAGACAGAAACATGGGAGCAATAGGATTTGAGAAGAAAGAGGGTGGAGAAGAGGGAGGTGTGCGTGTTGTACACAAGAGGGAGCGCTATGTTTGGATTTTGCATGAGTTAGATTTGTTTATCTGCTCTGTGTGTCTGTGTCCTTCCAGACGTGTCCATCAACGCAGTGTCCAGTCAGCACCCACCTTGGCCTGGGCTCATGCCTCCACCAGTGTGGTGAAAGAGCGCCACCTAGCGGTAGCAGCGGCTCTCTGGGCACACTTCTTCCCCTTCCTGCGCAGCCTGCGCCTCTCACAGACTCCACCGGCACAGCTAGCAGATGCTGCTGCAGGTCAGTTATACCCACTGGGAGTAAGAGAGACACCAGGAGATAGTGAGTCAAGATTTCGACTAAAGCAAAGTAAATGCCACCATTTTACATAAAAATAGAGAATTACAGAGAAGAGACCAAGAGGTGTGAGTCTAAAGTGTTTTTATTGATTTAAATTTGGAAGAAAGGATTTTTGTCTTGACAAATAAGTTGGGACACAAGTTTCATAGGTTGCACTTTCATCATTCATGTATTGACTTCTTAATTATTCACACAAACTTGATTTCATCTTCCTCAGGATTCACTCTGCTCGCCTTTGATTTACCCAACTCTGCCCCCCAAGATCTCCAGCCCAACCCAGTCCAGTCCATTATGCAATGTTTTGCCTGGGACGACATGGTTCAACCGTCACTGGTGACTCGCTACCTTCCCCATCTGCTCCAAAACAGGTTTACTTACCCTCTTGTATCAACTCATTGTATATCTACTCAATATACTGTCAGTCACAAATAATTTATAGTCCATCACTAGGATGGGTTGAGCCTGCTGAGTCAGCTATCATACTTTATCAAAATGTAGAAACTGTTTTTGTCCTGTACATCTACACACAATATAAACAGTAAAAAATACAATGAAACTGAGTATTTATGGTGTCATAAAATAATGCCTCTAAACACAATGAAAAAATGTAGTTGATCTTTAAAATTACACTCAAGGTTAACAAGCAACTTGTCAAATTCAACCTTCGAGGTTTTCTTCATCACAGGAGATTAAGGTGATACACACGAACATAAAGGCTTGAACAAGGACAGCGCCTGTATTTATTGTGGATACATACAAGCCTGCCAAGACACCTCTCTCTGCAGTTTGAGTTGTTACCAGTTTAAATCATGTGAAAATTTAATTAAGCGCTTCCACACCTTAGATAGGAATTTTCACATCCCTCTCTTCTTTTCGACTCTTCATTAAAAACTGTTAGTCAACTCGGAAATCTAATTTGGAAGAGGCATGTACACGTTTCAGAAACAAGTGGATTCCACTGTTCATGCATTCAGGTGATTATGCACTCGCTGTCAATTTAGTCACAATGACACTTATGTAAGTGAACTCTGTGTATATGGTTCATATTATCCCACATACTTTCTGCACGCACGTGTGTGTGTGAGGGACTTGGCACTCAAATGTACACATGTAAACGCAAGAGTTAACTACATGTCACATAACCTGTTCGGTGATCTCTGTCTCCTCCAGTGAGCTGGTCTCTTCACTAAGCAGTGATTATGGTGTTTCGGGTTCGGCACAGAGCCTGTCGGTGAGGGCCTGGTTCAGATGTGTTCTACAACAGCACCTTTACAAGAACGCAGATGGGTCTGAAAGCAGAACAGGTCAATTAAATTAATGAATAAATATCTACACACCTGTTGTTTTTGTACATTTTATGCCCATACCTCCAAACCACCTGTAATATTTTCCCTTGAGGATAAACCCAGAGGTCATACATTTAACACTCCAGTGTATAATCCATTTTAATGGACTTTAAAATCTACTAATACATATAAAATACATTGTTTCTGAATGCACAGTGTTTGTGTCCACGTGCTTCCAGGTCGCGCTGTGGAGGAGCAGTTGTGTGAGCTGACCCGGCTCGTGCTGAGGCTCCCTGAAGTGGACGGTCTTCTGCAGAGAGCTGCCCTCCAGCCCACAGGCACCAAGCTCGAGTCCACCTCAGCCCTGGAGATGTTTATCAAGGTAAACACGTGTTCACAGATGACAGATCCACTACTGGTATGTCAGTGATATCAGCACAAGTTATCCTTGTGTCTCGGTGCATTTAACATGTTCACAGGAAGCAGTGGGTTTATTGTGACAGGATATGGTGTTGCTGTGGGAGACTTGGCCTGACACAGCCGACAGCATCACCTTTCTGTCCCTGAGATGAAGCACTTTCCAGAATATAATGTACTCAGCCTATCTAAGTAAAATTAGGTGTGCATTACATGTGATATATGCAGTCTCTGCTACGACAGCATTCGTACATATGCAAAGTTTTTCATGAATTTTCTTTCTTATCTGCTTCTTATTGTGGTGTCAGGCTGTAGGCCGTGTGTACAGTGGACTGCAGATTTTGTCTGAGCGTTCGGCCATGGTCACCAAAGCCCTGGACTACATGGGCGACATCATGAAACACATTAAACCTTCTCTTGTAAGCAAGAACCAAGAGGGACTGCAGCTAGCGTACTGGGCTGTGGGTGAGTTAAAAGTCCACCTCAAGAACAAATCTCCTGTAGCTCTTTGTTTGTTTGATTTTACAGTGTAACAGGAGTTATGACATTGTTACAGGTGTGAAAGTCGTGTCTTTGAGTGGCTCTCTGTTCTGTGTTGCTCAGGATGCATAGTGAAGCACTGGAGCCCCCTCCTGGCCACATCAAAAGCTCAGCAGCTTCTGTTTCGTATCGTGGATGGGATGCTGCTTCCACACAATCTCACACAGCAGGACAAAGCCCTCAGGGAGAGCCTGCCACTCTATCTACAGGTCAGAGGCAATATATATATATTGTACACTGAAACACCAGCACGTCTTGCACAATCAGGACACGCAGCAAGTGTAAAGGGTTAGGGTGTCATGAAAGAGAACTCAAACCCCTTTCATCTCTCATCCATCTGTAACTTGTTCAGATGTTTCCACTCTGACATTATTCATTTATTTTCCGGCAGGGTTTGTCGGTGGCTTCCAGTGTGTCCCAGTCGCAGGGTGTCTACCTGAAGCAGCAGCTCCGCTCTGTTACTCGCAGATATCTGGATCATTTCCTTCCCGCCTCACCTTCCATGGGCATCATCGCCAACCACCCAGTGCTTCTGAGTGCCTGCGAGCCCAGTTCAGTCACCCGGGGGGCATCACTGAGGAGAACCATCCTGGAGGTTCTCTGGTAGGTTGCCTACCACTTGAGTGTGTATTTTTAATAATTTAAGAACCCCTGTCCAGCAAACAGAAAATAATATCTCATCATCACCGATGTAAACATTCTTGTTTCATGTATTTTACTATGTTTTTAGATAGATAGTGTTTATTTCTTAAACTATGCAAATTTAGAACTTAATGTAATTTGTCTCTGTGCATATGCAGTGAGAGCTTCCTGCAGTTCAAAGGTTATGCCCCACCTCCTCGCCTGGCATCAACTCTGATGTTCCTGTTGGAACTCCTGAGACGAAACAGTGACTCAGATCCCACCCTCCTTACTTTGCCCCTCCCCTCTCTGCTGCGCTGTGTAATGCTGGTCAGTGAGCCACAGGGTAAGTGACATTCACGCACACATGTTCAATCAGGCTTGGATTGGTCTTAGTTATTCTTTCCCAGTGGAAGAAACAGATTAAATATTTCAAACCCCTATATATTGTCACCCATATAAAAATTTACATAGTCTTCCGTTTGCAAAACTTACTCCTGTTCTCTTTTGAAGTCTTGAGATTTGTCAGTTTTTGCTACCTGAAATTCACAGATCTCACCTGTAACCAGGCACCTATGGGAAGATACCAGCTGTCGGTGTGTTATGCTTTATTGTCTAGTTTGCTCTAACTTGAAAAACATAATTTACTAAATTGACAAATCTTGTTCTAATGGAAAAAGACCTGAAAACTAGCGATTGAGACAAAATGTTAACTGACATTGTAAATCATCATAATGTGGTGCCACTGATGATGTCACACAGGAAACATCAATGCTCATCTCTTACATGGTGCTGACTTCATTCTCTAGGATTAGGAAAAAAATGTTCCTATCTGACATTGTTTTTGTTTTCATGAAACCACTGCCGGCGTCTGCAGAGCTTTCTGAAAACAACAACTAGTATTCCAACTGTTCAACATTTGTTTTTCGGTATCTCACTACTTCACTTGCGCTTCAGAGAGCTGGGGTTAATTCCTTAACCTAAATTTCTCCCTCAACATTTCTTTCTCCTCACTGATGTCTCAGAGAACTGAGGATAATTCCTTAATCTCGACTTCACTGCCTTCTCACTTTGCCAGTGTAGCTGTTCTGCTCCTGCCTTCCCTCCAATAGTCATCATGTGAAACATAACTTTTTTTTTCAACTCTAGACACAAAAACAAACACAGAGCTAGCTAATAATAATTTGACATTGGTGTGAATGAAATGGCCATTTGTCTATATTGAAAGGGTCCACACTACAGTCTAACGATAGCAGTGTCTTTTGTGTCTGTGCAGTGAGGAAAATAAGCACAGATGCTTTACAGCTTGTGGTGGAACGATGTGCTGCTGCATCCACAGGCGAACCATGTGACCAGATGATCGCGGTCTTACGGTAACCGACAGTAACATCTGAAATTAATGTGTGGCAATAAATATCTGGAGCGAAACTGTCCGTTCTTACATTTCCATTCTGCTCTTATCTGTCTTTGCTTTTGCCGTGTGTCATCCCAATACTCCTAGGTCATTTGTGGAGGAGAATGAGGGAGTGTATGACCGGCAGGTGTACGGTGCCCTGGAGATAGTGGCTGTTTTAGATCCCACTGTGGTCCAAGCTCTCATTCCCAGCCTGTCTCTCAGCCTGAGAAACACTGAACACAAGAGAGGACTGGGCAAGAACATCGCCTTGAGGTGAGCAAGAGCATGAATCATATCCTGGAGGCAACAAACACTGCATCCACTGCCTTGGACTATTTTTAAGTTGTCTAGACAATAAACCTGTGTCCTGCGCTGATTTAGAAACACTAGCTGTCTGCTTCACTGAAGGTGCCCACTAACATGACTGACCTGTCTCTTTATCTGACAGGAGTGCGTATAAGAAGCTGCTGTCACTGCTTGGGGAGAGAGGACAGGTTGAACTAACCAGTTTGGAAGTGGACTAAAATATATTTTTGTTTTTACAAAAAAAGGAGGGGCAGCTGGCACCAGCTCAAATAAATACTTGATTAGATTAAGATTAGAAAAGTGCATTACAAAAAAAAACTAGTAAAAAACAGTATGGGTGTGTGCAACTGATAGATAGAATTTTTCAAGACACCTCATCAGTTGTGCTTGCTGAACTTTGAACTTATTCTTTGCATGAGAGTAATGTGTCTCAATCATGTCCCTAGCTTGTATATAATGTATAATATAAACATTGTAAAGAACATGCAGTTTTGCCTTTTGACAGATGTATTATTAATGAAATAAAAACGTGACCGTAAACATGAATGTGCTCATACCTGTCAATATATATATAATATGTACCTTTTCATCTGAGTCCGACAGTAAAGGGAAGCGAGGAGTGTGCAGTGAAGTGAGAACAGCCTATTTGTACTTATGCCATAAGGTGCTGGATCTGTTTCTAGTCGCTTGGCACTCTGAATTACAGATTTGATGACAGTCGTGGGCGAGCTCAAAGAGTTCAGCAGCAAAGCGGAGGAGAAAAAAAAAGTGAGTACAGGAGAGGAGCCATTTGTTCCAATTCTCTCTCTCGCCTCTTCTCAGCAATCTCTCACAATCCAACTTTAGGTTACACCTAATCACATGACATCTCACTTCTGTCGCCTACAATCACAATCCGAGTCCCATTTTATGTCATTGCTAGTCATTTTCCAGCCTCATCAAACAGTGCATCTCTTCATGTGAGCTGTGCTGCATTCCTTCTCTCCAGCATTATCAGAGGTGACTGGGGGATTTATAGAGATGAATGGCAGCACAGGTGATGCTTTAAATTAATGCTCTTGCTGCTAAATAATCTTCACAGGGGATTTGTTACACTCCCTCCTTTCCACCATCACGGCCATTAGCCATTTTCATTAAATACATCACGGCACCATTTATATATATATATATATATATATATATGTAGCATCTTTATTCTGAAACCTTAAAATCCATCTGTTTTCTGACACATTGTTACATTGGACAGAAGAGGAAAGTGCAGGGATTAGTGTTTTCTTTCATTTGGTGTGTTTGAAAAATCTGCATAATGCTGTGTTATTATCATCTCACGTGCACACTTTGGAGATTATTCAGCAGATACTCTGTGAAACGTGACAATGGCCAGACATTCTTTGAAACATAAACAGTTCCTGAGCATAATGAACATCTCGCACTCAGCTCCACAGGTCAATATCATACTCAACCTATAGTGGTACGATACAGTGCTGCCGTTGTTGTTGCAGAAAACTCTATTAATTTGAACTTAATTTGAATCAAAACATTACACACTCATTTATGTATTGATTAGCTCAGCCTCGGGCGCGTCATACTTGTTAGCCAGATATGTAATATTGCATGCGAGTCGATGATAAAACACGCTCTGTCCTCTTTATCTTGGAAAAAACAATGCCGCACATGTTTTTCAAGCCATCAAAGTGATTATAGTGGTTAAACTGAACCTTTTATATATAGTTATTTCAGCTAAAATGCTCCTACATCCCTATAATGGGTAAAAAAAAAAAAAACTCACCACAAGTCACTTAGTTGGTAATAGGATTGGCATCCTGTTCCTTTTTTTTTTCTTGGGGAATTTTAATCCCTGCAGAGTTATGTTTTCTTAACTTGCACACAGTATCATCACTGGTCATCCTGAATGTTGCCTGTCTTTGGGGAAATACAACAGTAATGCTGCATTATTGTGACAGCTGTATGTGTGTGATTTTCCCATAAGCCTGCAAAATAACATGGCTCTCTTGAATCGGGAAAATCATGTTATTACATTTGGGTCTCAAAGAAATCCCTCTGCACTCAATACCAGAGAGGTGGCAGTTTCCAGATGATTACTAAGATCAGGGATATTTGAAAAAAAGTCACATTCGCCGGTCCAGAGTCCAGCTGAGGGTCCTCAAATCGTCTTTTATCATTTGTTCATGTTTTCTGACGCTTTGTTCATCAGCGGGTTAAACGGCACCTATTCTGTGATGAGGGACTTGTAGAGTCTGTAGGTTTGGGCAGGTGAAGTACGGAGCAGGCAGGAAACAAGCTGCTATACCGTTGGAGGCGAACGGCAACGTTGGCCCGTAGAAAACCTCCTCCTTCCCCTCCGTGCTCAGATCCAGCACCTGAAAACAAGACATATATAGGTCACTAAAAGTATTTGGAAATAAGGCACAGTGATTAGACTTATAAGAGCAGTTTTTGGCACTGTTGTTCAGTCTGTCCTGAAGTTGACATTGATATCCTGACTGTTCCTCTAACAACGCCACATGGGGGGTTGCTATATGCAAAGACTAATAATAATACAACAGGCTAATAACTTGTTTTAAAGGGGACATAATATACCCTATTTCTCCACTAGTTCCCTGGTGTCCTAATGAACATGTCTGTGACATGCTTTGATCAGAATACCATAAGGATGAAGCACCACAGCAGTTTAATTACCCTGCCAAAACAGCCCTGTTAAGGACGCTCCGTTTAGTAGTATCTCTTTAGATCCACCTTTAAAAAAAAAAAGTAAAACGAAACTTATGGGACAGGAAATGACATCAGCCACAGAGGCTACTGGGAGCTAACAGCAGTTAGCATTTGGAAAAGTGATCATTTGCAGGCTCTAGCAGGCACATTGCCGTCATATATAACATGTATTCACTGGACAGATAAATCCTCTGAGGCTGGAAGTTTGTGTAGGACTCTGTGCTGCACTGTGGAGCGGACTTCCGGTTTTTGGATGCCGTTGCCATCGGCAGCACTCTCGCGTGTTTTACGGACAACACGGAGTTCCACGAGACAACAATTCCAGGAATTTAGCACATTGTGACATCCTAGTGAGCGAGGAAGTCAACAACACGTGTTTTATCTCCTGTGCTGAGACTGAGGAGCACCACAAAAACATGAGTGAGTCATCTTTTTTTCCACACTTTGCCGACTGATAGGACCTCCAGATTCCCAAATATAAGGATTTAAATTACTAAAAAGTTGATTTTGAATAATAAGTCATCTTTAATATCAAAATATATAACTTTGTATCAGATATGGGTGAAATATAATATGGGTTCAAGGTCAGAGTGGTCTCAGTGTTAAGCATAGTGTTTGTTCTAACGTATTAATATTCATAATAATTATACAAATTCATCTTACGTTTAAGCCTGAATGAAATTTCTAAATATAATATAATGATTGTCGAATACGTTTTTTTTAAAAACAAGTGAAATGTTCGCTCACATTAATGCGAGCATTTGAATTAATCATCGTTACAACAACAATCTTTTTTTTTAACATTTTCTCACGCCTTCACTGTTACGTTTGAGTAATTTGAGTTAAAATGAGCCTCAGCCTTGGCTCCGTGTTAAAACCACACAAGATGTATGGTGCATGTTGGCACAGTCGATATTTCATAATTAGTCTACCGCTGTTTCACCTCACTGTATGAGCAGCATATGAATACCACAGAATATCTTATTCGTGTCGCGTAGTATCTGTGCCCATTGTGAAGTATCCAAAAAAAAAGTTTTCAGGGTTATCTATAAGCCTCACCTGAATGCACGCCAGGGGCTCGTTGGTCCAAATGGAGTACCCTCCAACCACATAGATCCTGTCATCATGGACAGCGATGCCGGACTCGTTTTGACCTGGGGGAGGACAGAGCCGACACAATGCTTCACTGTGCCACGCAGAGGGCATTCTGACAATATGACTATCCGTGTCCCCCAGGAGACAGAGAGGGAGATACAAAGAGGAAGACGGGGGGGGGGGGGGGGGGGGCGAGGGCAAGACACTATGGAGATTTAAGATTGAGCCGCTGTTCTCTCTTCTCTGTGACTTTGTCTCAAACTTTCACATACGCAATAGGAGGAGAGGAATATAATATCACGTGAACTTTAAACCCTGGCAGTCATTATAAAAAGGTGAAAGAAGAGCACTATACCAAACATTATACTTAATATGAGCACATCCTACTGTGTTCTATTCCCCATAGTTTTCAGTGTTGCGTCAAACACGTTACTGTTTAAATCTCAACTATTTCTAATCAACATTAAATACTCATGACAATATGCTGCAAGCTAAGTTTAACTTGAGTTCGACACTTGGCTAATTCTGCTTCATCAACACCGTTCTTTTCTCGCGCAGCCAAAGTAGCTGCAGCTGACTGTCACGTCGGCTCCCGCTGACACGCCAACTAAATGGAAAATAAGAATTTGAGAATTTTGACACTTGTTTTGTTTTTGGCAAACTCCCCGGCTCTTTTAGCTGCTTAATAGTCCACAGTGTTACTGGGGTGCAGTTGGATTAAAGCTGCAGTAGGCAGAATCACTGTTGAGTTACAACCACAGGTAATTAAAATAGACACTTGTGGGAATATTACGGCTCTCTGTCCTGAGCTCCTCTTATCCAATGCCTTGAGGCAATCACTCCATCTCTGAAACTTAACACAAGGGTTGAAAATCCTCTGTAAATGTCCAGAAACTTTTCATGGGAACTTTAGTTGGAGGATCTGTAGTCAGAGAAGGTTTATTGAAACAGTCGTCTGATTGGTCAAAGGCTCGCCTGACACTACATATTTAGCTGTGCAGCTGTGAACAGAGCCCATAGATGGTGCAAAAGTGTTCCGCCCTCTCTTAGATCACGTGATTTGCATTATTCTGAAAAGTCCTAATGGAATCATTGATCTGTAACGCCAAAAAAACATTTCCAGCTCAACTCTACCTGTGATTCATGACACTGTAAATCTGTAGAGCTGAGGTAAAAAATGCACAAAATAATTCTCTGGATTTGTCAGCTGCGAGCATCCTCTTTCAAATACAAGTTTAAGAAATTGGTTTTGGTTTGATTAAGTGGGAACACAAGAATCTGAAACTTCCATGTTGAAGCCCTGGGATTGAGGTTGAAGTTTTCCTGGGAATTCACAGACGTCAAAAGCAACCGGGCAACTGGTCACTCATATACGCTGTGCTTTATTGGAAACATGATTTACAAATCATGTTCTATTTTAGAAGACCTGAAACTAGTGATTTGAAAATGATGTTGTATATATCCAGAGAAGCAGGCTCATTTTCCCATAGACTTCAATTCCTATTGAACTCTTTTTTTTTGACAAGTGGGATTATTACGGGGTTGTCTTCAACTGGCAAATTGGACGAATGTGTCCTTCACTTTTCCCACCTGTGAGGAGGCTGAAGGAGCAGCGCGTCCACTGGTCCTGGTCCATGTTGTACGAGTCGATGTGACGCACGAGGATGCGGTCGTTGTTGTAGTCCAGGTCGTTGCCTCCGAGCACGTAGAGCTGTCGCCTCACCGCTGCCATGACGTGGTAAACTCGCCTCTGCAGCATCGGACTGCGAGTCAACCACTGGTCCTAATGAGGAGGAGGAAAAGGAGGTGGTGGTGAAGAGTGGATAAGGTGGTTAAAGCAGATGGAAGGAAAGAAGCGAAAAAGGGAAAGTGATGTGATGCAGATGAGACATAGTACGGAGAGGGAGGGGAGGGAGCGAGGGGGTGGAAAGGGAAGGCGGATGAATAAGAAGATTAATATTTAAGCATATCCATGCATGGGTAATTGATGTATGCTCAGTGCTAGATAAATAACGTGACACTAGAGCTCTGGTTTGTACTAATGACTTCCCTCCCTATTTCTAATCATATGTTTCAGCCACTCCATTTTACACCGAGCATCCCTGCTCATTTTCACTAAGTGTGCTGAAGCTTATTTTGTGTCTGTGTGTGAGAGTGTGTGCGCTTGATTGAGGCAGAGAATGAGAGTGTGTGTGTGTGTGTGTGTGTGTGTGTGTGTGTGTGTGTGTGTGTGTGTGTCTGCTGGGAGCTGACGGGTGGCCATCTGTTGAGGGTAGAGTGGGTGGGGGTTGCTGTTGCTCTGGCAGGTGAATGTAGATTCATGGTGAATACAAATGAGACTCTCTCGCTCCCTCTCTCTTTCACTCCCTTCTCTGCTTCCAACGTCGACAAACACAGACCCATATGGATATACACTTACACCGCATTCCTCCATGCTATATATATATATATATAAGCACAAAGTATATACAGCCTCATCATGATCCAGGCCTCTTCAGCAGCTGCTTCATCACATGCACAAACAACACTGCACATGACTAAACTCCACTGTAGTGAGCTGTGTGTGTACAGATGATATTTAATATATAAAAAAAACAAGATTTGCCGTGATAATTAAATGCACATCAATCCGATTGTTGACTTGGAAGTTACATTACGGGACCAGTACCACCAGTAAGCTTGAATAATTAACTACATGTAAGTTTCAGAAACTGTATCTGGTTTTCTTACTTACTTTCTTTCTTTCTTGGGTGACTTTGGTTAAATTTCATTTCCATATGGTGTGAAAATCAATTAGTACACCCTGGCCTGTTGTGTGTAATCCATCACAGTAAACATAAGGTCTGCATTAATGCTCTGAAAAGAAACCATTGTTGGAACGTTGACGTCTTTCGAGTGCGGTGTAGATTTTCAAAAAGCACTGCATCACATCGCATCACAGCATCACCGTTATGCAGCCTTAACGTTCACCGTCAACTCAACTGGACTTCAATATACGGTATATATGTCAGTATTTAAATTTCTCTTTGCCGCAGAGAACTTTGTGATGTTTTACTGTGGGAAAACTGCAGCAGAGACAGAGGAGAGAGGTAAAGTATATCTCCTCTCGGGCTGCTACTTTGTTCTGCAGGTAGATAAGAGAAAGCAGTTGGCAACGTTAATACATGCTTTGGACAAGCAAACAGATACAAGTGAAGTTCTGTGGACTCTCTACGCTAAAAACCTGAATTTGTATAATGTTTGTTTTACGTGTTTTTGTGTGGGAAGCACACACAAAAACTTTTTCTCTGAGAAAATGTTTGAGAATTTGTTGTGGAGAAGGGCTTTATCATTGGACTGCCATTTTTTTGACCTGAATGCAGCTCAATGGTTGCGCACCAACCGTTTTGTTCACGTTGACCTTGTCGGTAGAAGATAGATAGATGGATGGTTTTACAGTGTTAGCCAATGAGTGAGCTTGTCTTGCTGTGTTACCTGTTCTGGATCATACACCATTAGTCGATTCTGGTACTGGGCTGTGTTTGTCACACCACCTGTAACACAAACAAACAGCAGCCTGGGATTTTATCAGAAAGGAATAGATTTTGAAATATGCAGGAAAACGGTATGTCAATTAAAGTGCGTGTAAACACATGTATGCATCTGTGTGTGGAGAATGAAGGTAAAAGTAATGCCTGCAGGAGAATGGGTGTCCACCTCCCTCATAACGTGTACCTGAGACCCAGAGCAGGTTGTCGGCCACACAGCCGGCGTGGCAGGACAGTGAGCGGTCAAAGGGTTGGACAAACATCCATTTGTTCCTCTTGGGACAGTAGCGCTCCACAGAAGGCAGCACCTGCCTCAGCTCGTTTCTGCCCCCCACTGCGTACAGGTACTGGCCCAGAGCTCCCAGAACAAAGTGCTCTCTGCAGGCCTTCATGGACGCTATTTCAGTCCACCGGTTGCCCCTGGGGTCGTACCTACAGGCCGTCCTTACGGCGCACGTCCTCCCTGTGGCGTGCTCCACCTCGCCGCCCACAACAAACAGGAAGTTTCCCATGACAGCCACACAGTGGTGGCTGCGGCCAGTGGGCATGGGTGCCAACTCGCTCCAGTTGGACCCGCCTGCGACGCGCACGTGGTCCTGCGCAGCCGGGTTGAAGTACCGCAGCTCCCTGACTCTGCTCACCTCCCGCTTCCGTCCACCGCCTATGTAAAGGGTGAGGGACTGGAAGCGCGGCCTGGTACGTGCCGATTGGCGGAGAGGCTGGGCAAAGGCGGCGTGGTGGTAGTCTAGGGCCTCGTCCACCAGGGCGGCGGCAGTAGGACTGGACCGGACCAATGGGTGGCTATTGGCAAGGTGGTGGAGGGTAGGGACGTCCATCAGGCCATAGCGGACATGCTGCAGAAGATCCTCGGTGTACTGGTAGCGACAGTCGTGTTCCAACCACAATACGACCAACTAGAAGAGCAAGAGAAAAGAAGTGTGATGAGCTGTACCAAAAGACATCCCCACCTTTATGAAAAGGAATAAAGTAGTTAACTTGTTTTTACTTTTAACTTTGGTTTTATGGACATCTATTGGCTACTGTGTTGAGGCTGAGGCAAGCCCCCCCCCACACACACACACACACATTTTTAATCAGCACCATTCAATATGGAAACTGTAAATATCCACAGGCATCCTCTGTTTAGTGCAGGCAAACACTGTTCCAGTGAAGGAATTTAATTGAACTTGAGAGCAGAGCAAGGTTATTTAGCCGCAACAAGGTGTAAATGTGGGCCAAGATGACTGAAGCTCACCGATGCCATTACCGGGAAAATAAAGTGGGTCTGAGAAAAGTTAGTGCCTGTTAAACAACGGCGAGTTTTGAGTCCAACGGAAAACAACAACAACAACAACAAGGATGACCGGCGCGGACAAACATTGGATACAAATCACAGTATTACAACAGAAACCATCACACGGCCTTTGGTGAATGATGTGTGTACAAACGCTTCCCTTTGTTTCCCCTTCAATCAGCACTTAAACTGTGAATATGCGACAAACATGCAAGTCAGGATTGTCCTTTTGTGATATCAGTGCCACCCTCCTGCCTCTACCTCTGTTTCTTTATCGCTCAACCTGCCTCTCTCTCTTCCTCATAGCTCTGAAGTGACAGTGTGTGTATGTTTTGTGTGTGTGTGTGTGTGTGTGCGTCTGCACAATGGCAGCTGACTGTGAAGGTCACGCTGCATCACACAACTTCCTCAGGGCACAGAATAAATCAACTCCTTCTCCCTCCTTCCTCTCTGTATTGAAAGAGAAAGTGGGGGAGAGAGTGTGTGTGTGTGTGTAAGTGAGGGGAAGAGATAGTGAAGGGAGGGAGGAAGCTACAGAAGGGCAGAAAAAAGACCCCCAAAAAAACAAAGCCAGTGAAAAATGTGATTTCCAGAGCATGAGAGACCCAAAGAAAACTCTGAGTGACAATGACTGACGGCCAAGCGATATCTCTCCTGTATTGGTGTGCACAGACCCCCGCCCAACACCTCCTCACACCCCCACTCATTCGAAAAAACGACAGCCCTCGCTTGCCATTCGCTTCCGTCTGATGCCCAAATTAACCTTCTGGGCGAAGTGAAGGAGGCCCAAAGCAGCCTAATCAGAGGCTGATTATGGCAGCGGCGGCTGGCTAAAGGGTCAGGGTAATTGTGCCATCAGAGGCCTGATTGTTTTCAATCAGACGGGCGGCCGAGTGACAGCTGGGGGATTGGGGCCCTGATGGAGCCGCAGTGGGCCTAATCAGAGAAGAGAAGGAGAGAGGGAGAGAGAGATCTGGTGGTGGAGGTGGAGGGGGTGTGGGAGGATGGGAGGCTGATTGGTGCAAATGAACAGTCAAAACGGCAAAGTCTCCAACCTGCACTCTGCTGCTTCACTTCCACAGTCCAAGCACTTCATCACACACTTAAATGCACGGACTGACGGTCTCTTACACGCAGTCCAGAAGCATGCTATGATGTGGAGATGGAAGTGTTAAAGAGATAGTTCACTTTTTTTTCTTTTTTTGTTGCTGTGGTTGTATGAGGTATTGACTCGTTATGAAGACTGACATCGCCAAGTGCCCTGCTGAAGGAGCAGCCGCTACCATGAACTGGCCTGGACACGCAGTTGCCAGCAGAAAAAATGGAAGGAAAAGCAGATTTTTGGTGACTAAACACAAGGCTACACCTGCTTCAGTCTTCAGTGTTTTAGGAATATGTTTGACACATTATCTCACTATTAGATAAGTTAAGATTTAAGATAAGATTTTTAAACTACTTTCTTTCCAGCAATTTCCAGACTCTTTGGAATCCGGAGAGTTTTTTAACTCACAGGGACACAGGACGTGCTGTTCTCCTGCTGCCTAATTTCGTAAGTTTGTGTCATTTAGGTCACTTCAAACAATCAGTTGATCTTTTCAAACACTTACTGAAGTAGTGGATTAGAAATTCCTGGATCGTTAAAATTTTTTTGCGGATTTTCTGAATCGACTTTGGTGCAGGGAGAAAGAGAAAACATAGTTTTCAGATATCATAGATTTTTTCACTGACTAAAATCTGTCTCCACAGGCAGCCATGTTATAATTTGGACCTAGTTGTCCCAGGTCCCAAGCTGGTTCACTGAAAAGAAAGAATTCTCAGCGGGATCGGTGTTAATAATGTGTCAAAACTAACATGAACTATCCCTTTAAGTTGTTTATTTGTGTTATAAGTTGAACCATGCAGTTCTGCGAGTTGTTATAAATCAGAACATCGCCTCAACACTACATCTGCATCTCCTCATGTCTCTGGTTGCAAGGAAACCCTGGGACCTCCTAAGACACAAGTTCTGCCTCGTAAGGACCAGGTTTTGGTCTCCATCAGGAAGTCTCAGTGTTTTTTTGCCAAAGAGGTAAGAAAACAAAAGTGCACACATATGCGCACACTTCCACTACCTTCCATATCTCCTCCTCACTCAGGGAGGTGAGGCGGTCGCTCTTCAGCACCTCCCTGAGGAGGCGGTAGGGCAGCTGCAGGGCCTCTTCCTGTCGGCTCTGGCTCAGCTCGGACAGATGCTCCACCAGGAAGCCCACCACGGCCTCCTCCAAGGTGGGGAGGTGGAACAGGTCAGCCACGCGGTACAGTTCCAGGTAGTTCACGCTGCCCAGTTCCTGCAGGAAGAAATATCAATTATTTATACTGTCACTGACCACATCATGGTCGCTAATTAAAATAACCTAATGACAGCCTAACTCTTCCTCTCAGTGAAAACATTTGTGAAATGGTAACAGCGGCCTACCTGTCCTCTAAATTTTGATATGTGTGAACACAATATGTCATCATAAATATTTTGAATTTGCTTAAATGCTCCTTAAGTCTAAACCCCAACCCTTGAGCAACATTTCCACACTTTTTTGTTTCTTGTTTCTGTAAGAAAATACCACATATACTGTACGTGAGCTGATTCAGGTTCCCACAGTGGGACGTGAAAATAAGCTGTGAGCAAATGTGGACACACACTAGAGGAGGAAAAGGAGGAATGCAATAAAAATTAGATCTGAGTAGTGGAATAAGACTGCCATCTTCTGGCTGTCCTGCACACACAGCACAAACACATCAGCAAGTGCATCTCCTTCTAGAACCATTCACCCAAGAATAATGCAACATCTCAATATCCTCAATTAATTGAATTGGAATATATAAGATTTGAAGTTAATATTGAAATTATGAATGATGTAGAAACATCAATTACACACACACACACACACACACACCCCGCAAGTGAAACTGTTTCACTTGAAAGTCAAGGACTTGCAGAGATCCACAGTCAAGTGGTCTTATTGATCAGCTCTTCAGTATCCAATTAAGTTAATTCTGCACATGAGCATCCATCATATTGGTGGATGGAAGTGGGTGATTGTGATCGGCTGATATATCTTCTTACTCAGGCAGAGGGTGCGGCGTGTATTGGTAAATCGATGTTATTGGTCTGGCCCTACCTACTATTATTGACTCGAGCCAAACAGCACTTTCATCAGTCAACTGCCGAGTGTGACTCGCACACGTGCGGCATGTTAATCTGTGAAAGAGATGACCAAACACAATTCTCATGGCTTATTTATCCGGGGTGTTTCTATTCAAATTAACATATTTGCTGATCAACACAAACTGGGGGGAAAAAAAGCATGAGGCTTTTACAGCCACCAGGTGGCACAGTAGAGCAAAGTTTATCTTCCTGATTAAAAAGATTGGTCTTGTAACTGGATCTGAGGACACCATCACTATTCACAAGATAAAACAACACATGGAATCATTACAGTAGCAACACAAAGGCATAAATGTATGGAGTTCATTAATAAATTGTGTATAAAATAGCTCCAACAGCTTCAATCTGATTTGTTTTGTTTTTTTATCCACAACAGCTTTTGGCTTTGCAGGCAGACTTTTTGGTCTCTGGCATACTAATAATAATATACAGGAAAAAGGCAACAGGATGACCTAGTTTATGAGGAGATCTGGCACCTAAGCTGACTCATATCAAACCTGCTAAATGAAAGCAACAGAATCTAACCAGAGGATCTTGTTTGTCCCCTTTCCTTAATCTCACTGTGGAGGAGGACACACTGATAATCAGTGGTGCTTTGCTGTGTTCTGATTATATTTGACATTAAAGTTGGAAGTGATATTAGCTTGGAGGGGATGTACATCATCAGCACAAAAAAAATACATGAAACTGGGACAACACTCGCCTGACTCTGCCAAAAGATCATATAAATCCACCTACTGGCAGCTCAAGCAGCCTCTGATGAATGTTCTAGCCTACATTTTTATCTGAGGAACAATCCTCCAAAATGTCAGTTCACCCAGTCAGGAAATAATCAAAAACACACAGTGTAACATTTTCTCTAGCACAACTCATTTTGTTATAGACTGTGTTGCTTTGGGATACAGCCAACCGACCTATGGCTAGCCTGGGCTAAGGACATATTATACCCTATTTCTCCAAGTTAACCTCGTTCCCTGGTGTCCTAATGAACATGTCTGTGACATGCTTTGGTCAAAATACCATAAGGATGAAGCACCACAGCAGTTCAATCACCCTGCCAAAACAGCCCTGTTCAGAACACTCTGTTTAGTAGTATCTCTTTAGGTCCACCTTAAAGGTCCACCTTAAAAAAAGTCAAAGTAAAACGAAAACTTAAGTGACATCAGCCACAGAGGCTACTAGGAGCTAACAACAGTTAGCTTTTGGAAAAGTGATCATTTACAGGCTCTAGCAGGCACATTGCCGTCATATATAACATGTATCCACTGGACAGATAAATCCTCTGAGCCTGGAAGTTTGTGTAGAACTCTGTGCTGTACTGTGGAGCCAAGAATAGAACTTTTTGTGGACTTCCGTTTTTTTGGATACCATTGCCCTCACCAGCACTCTTGTTTGTTTTACGGACAAAGCGGACAACAATTCCAGGAATTTATCGCATTGTTGCGTCCCAGTGAGCGCGGAAGTCAACACGAGTGAGTCATCTTTTTTAACACTTTGCCGACTGATAGGGCCTCCAGAGTCCCAAATATAAGGATTTAAATTATTAAAAAGTTGATTTTGCATAATATCTCCCCTTTAAGCAAAGTAAAATAACTCAAAAGAACAATGGTTTCTTGTATTGCCGTGTCTGGGGACCCACTGCCCTGCCTGTTTTAGAAATGTCCCTGCTCCAACACACCTGATTCAAATAAATGGGTCGTTATCAGGCTTCTGCTGTGCTTGCTGATTAGCGGGTCATTTGAAACAGGTGCGTTGGGAAACGTCTAAAACATGCAGGGCAGTGGGTCTGATATACTGTGACTCCAGCAAGAGTCATTTCTTTGACAGAAATCAGGGAGGATCTTATTCAATGCTCGGTTTACATGCATCTCAGTCAGTCAGTCTGGGTCACATTTTCCAATTTAGGCTATGCATTAGTGACCAGGGTTGTGCAAAGAGAAATGTGAATTTGACCAAAAAGCATCTTGTCCGGTGTTTATCTTAATTTTTGACATAAGGGAGGTAAAAATAAAAAGGATAAACAAAGTTGCCACTCTTGTTTTTTAGCAATATCAGAATCTTGCTAAAGAATCTGATTATTATTTTTATCCTAATCCATGTTGTTTGCAGAAAGAGTATGGTTTCTAGTTTAGTTAAGTAGACTAGTGCAGTGCCCGTAGGAAGTATGTATTCCTATAGTTGGAGCTGAAGAAGATTTTTCAGTTATGGTAATGCATGATAAGGAACGTAAAGGCTAACATAATACAAACACTGTGCAGCCTCATTAGGCACAGCGCAAATGTTTTCATTTTCGATTAGCATTAGCATAGCTAGATGTTGTGACGTGACTGACAGTCACAAAACAGCTAGCGTGTTTGTATTGTTAGCCCTACGCTAATGCTAATCGTAGCCTCACTAAGCTTACCTTTGGAAACAGGTTTGCCAAGTTAGCCGTAAAGTAGTAGCATGCTAATGCAAGATAAAAATGTGCTCGCGTATTGGTGAATGGACACCGACTTCGTTGTTTCAGTATAACATCGTGTTCTGCGGTGAACCGTGTGAAAATGTCTCGCCCACTCCAAAAAATTTGAAAATCAAGGATGACTACTATCGGGCCATGCTCAACCCATATCCAAAGTCTTAGGGCAATCTGGCTAACGGTCAACAAGATATGCCTGTCACAGCCAGACAGACAGACGCAACTTGCTCTATAGATGTGTGTTGTCGGCTGAATGGAAGTCAATACAGTACAAATCTGTCTTGTGTGGGGACATTGTGTCAATGTTAAATGGCTTTTTCAGGGTTAAGACCTGTTTTTAGGGTAAAGGTTAGGCATTTAGTTGTGATGTTAAGGTTAGGGTAAGGGGCTAAGGAATGCATTATGTCTATGAGTTTTCCTCACTGAGATAGAAAAACAAATGTGTTTGTTGTGTGTTGTGTGTATACCTGGATGAGGTAGTGAGAGCAGAGGCTCAGCAGCTCCAGCAGCTGAAGGTGGCTGCCTGCAGACAGAACATCCTGGATCACTGCCGGCTCCAGCAGAATCTGCGATAAACCAGAACAAACCACATCACACAAGGTCTCTCTTTTTTTCTTTTTTTTTTAAAACTGTATTATCAGTATTTAGTTTATTTATACACAGACACGGGTCATGGCAAAAACAGAACTCTACCACATCCTGTTATCTTTTGGCTCAAAGAGGGAGAAAAAAAACATTGGATGTCTTATGACCATTTGCTGAAAGGTTTATCGAACCAAGTGGCACATGTTTTTTTTTTTTTCCTTTTTCTTGAACAAGCACCTGGCAATAACAAGTTTGTCCCTGGGCAGGAACTGTTGTGTCACAGATGCACAGCAATGCAGACATTTAAGTCTGGTTCTGCACAGAGATTCCTTCCTGTTAAAAGGAAGTTGTTTTTCTATCCACTGACACCAGGTACTTGAACTGTTGGGTTTCTCTCCTTACGATGATATTGTAAGGTCTCCACTTTACTATGCTAAGTGTAAGTACTACTGTAAGTGCCATGGGATAATGTATGTTGTGATTTGGCTGTGATTTGGCCAAATCTTGAAAGCACAATTGTACACTGAGTGAGATAAAGCTGACGCAAAGGACATGTTTGATAGTAAAATCAGAACTGACAATAAGACAGGGAGTACTACGTTTGATTAAGGTTCTGATTAATGTCTTTTTGATTAACACCTGTGGTTGAGCAGTTCTAGGAAGCTAATATAATCACCTCAGTGTGTTCACTGTGTGATCTCAACATTCAAAACTGTAGCGTTGAATCCAGTTTTAATTTCACTTTATTTTATCCAATTCTTTTTTTCTTTTTAAAAAAAAAAAAAAAATCAGGAATCAGTTTAGGGAGACTCTCATTTTCAGTGATACTGAGCACGAACAGCAACATCAAGGCAAAACAGAAAAAAAACAAAACATATAAACAAAATAATTGCTGGCTGCCAGTGGACAGTTATTATGTAAGCACCGACAATGTCCAAGTGGTGCAGGATAATCAAGTTTTAGATCACGCCACCAGATCATGCGGCACTGATACTGAAACCCATCTTCCCAAGTTCAGTCGTGGCACAAAGTATCTGAAGGACTAGTGATCCTATGTAATAAGAATTTAATATATGAGGGAATTTTCTGATAAGGGCTTTAAACATAAAGTTATGCCAATAATGACTTTGTCCTCTGTGAGAGAAGGCCAAACAAAAGTTATCATATATCATACCAATAATGTTTCAGAGCTGGGAAACGAACCCTCTACCTTCCATTTGAAAGACGACGAGATCTACCTCTCAGCCACAGTAGCAAAATATATCCTATCAATGTGTTTCATTCACCTTTACCAGCGTCTCAACAAAGCAATATGTTTACACAATTATTACAGCATTGATTCTGCCAAAATGCTCCCATTGAGCAGATTGAACAGAAGCTAGAATTATCTGCTGACAATCCCAACTGCCCCCCCCCCCCCCCCCGCGGCTTCCTCCATATTGCAGAACCACTGTGCATGATATAAAGCTCTGTAACTCAGCCAAGTGATACGGCTAAGCTCTCGGGAGCATTGCCAGGTAATGTGAATTGTAAAAGGTTAAACTGCCATTTTTTTTTTTTGTAACAGCACCACACGGAGTTAAACATCCCATTAATCATGGATGTAATATCCCAATCAGGCTAGACGAGCCATGTGTGTCCTCTGACGCGGCGCACTCACCTATTCCACATGTAATTTAGTTTAAAATTAGATTTTAAAAAGCAGGGACAAACCTTAGCCTGCCCTACATACTGTAAATACACAAAGCTGTGAAAGGCCTGCTCATTATTTAGGAAAAAACTGAAAAAAATTGACTTGTTTTTTTCCTCGTTTATTATTTTAGCAGATACATTTGAAGACAAATACCCTGCTTTCTTCAGGCGATCGTACTAACTGATGAAATTTGGTGCTTACAGAGGCTTTTAGTGGACGTTTTTCTTCTTTATTTACAAGAAACTCCATGACCTTTCCAGCCAGAACCAAACCAGGCCTCATTCTGCTAAAGTTACAACAGCAGGACTTTGTAAATATAGAGTGGGTGTGCTCGATCTGTCTCCACTTGAAAAAGTGTGGTTCATCATGAGGAGAATTGGACAAAAGCGACCACGGACTGTTTAGCAGCTCACGTCTACAGTTAGTATCGAGAATTCCCAACTGATTAAAAAGTATATTTAAAAGATAAAAGGTGATGTGTCCCAGGAACATCATGGGGTTTGATAACTGATAAATGATGCGATTTACAGAAACTGTTGTTTCTGCAATGTTTGGGGATAAACATATTGCCCTCATCTCATCTGCTATCATCTCCTCTGGGCAGACAGGAGCTGAGCCAAGCAAAGCAGGGACGGCTTTCAAGCCTGCTGTTGACCTACTTACGCTGCCTAACTGATTCACTCTTTGCTCATTTCCACTGTGGAAATAAAATTAGGAGCAATTACAAAGTTCCTGGCCTCTCAGTACACTGCATAATCTGCTAGGCTGCTTATTGGACCAAGAATGGCTTACATGAAAAAAAAAAAGAAAAGACTGAGGAACATTATTAGGAATAATCACACATGCTGCGCAGGTTGTGATCTTGCTGCTTACAATCAGTGTCCTTTTTTCTATTTTTTTACTTTGTTTAATTAAATACTGATTCCTCTTCATTTTCCTCTTCAGTAGTGTGATGATGGTGTGCAGAGGTTTGATCCGTTTATACAATAACGTCTAACATCTGTACATCCCAAAATAACACAAGATCCAGAAGCATACAGCATAGTGGAGACTAATGCTGCTGAGATTAGGAGAGGTTCTCTCTAAAATCCATGTTGTGATTTACTTTGGTGATGCTTTTGCCGGTGGTGAGGCACAGTATCGCAACAAGTGCAGACCTTACTTGACTATTTTTCTATTTTTTGCCACTTCATCCTTGTTGTCTATTACATCTACAAGGGAAATTGCTTCTTTTTGCGTATGAATAAAGGACATAATATTCTCTGGGTTCAGGAAGTGAAGCCAATTGAATAGCTATTATGGAACAACTGATTTATAAAATTAGTAACATTTTCTTAACTGAAACATTTCTTTCAGGTCATCATTGGAGCATTAGTTCCATTTAGTAAATTACGTTTCCATTTAGAGTCAAATAGACCAGTATGTCCCGCATTTTTCTTTACTTATTTGATTTTATTTCACCTTTATTTGACCAGATAAAACTCGTTGAGAACAAAATCTCTTTTCCAAGGGTGACCTGGCCAAGAGAGTCAGCAGCACACAGAATAATAAACAGCACAGATTTAGGAAACAGGTTACAAACAATCATTTTAGTCAAAAACAGCTTACAAAATAGCTTGACATTTAAAGTGCAGGAGTTGAGGTCACAGTAATCATTTAAAAACACCTGATGATGATGTTGTTATATAAGGATCCCCTTGAACACAAAAAAATAATGCTTTTCAAGGGGTTTATCCTCTAATACATTTTTAAATCAATCCATATGGGAAACCACTTTTTAATCAATTAAAAATTGTGACCCAATTCACTATATATATATAGGAACCACGGGCAATGGCCAATTGTGTTGAGCTGATGCTCGCGCTCACCTGTCCAGTGTAGGCGAAGTCTAAAGCATGCTTTAGTCCAACGCTGGTCACTCCTTGCAGAGTCACTTCGTCCGCTTCACTCTCCACCATGCACAAGCTGAACATGGCCTGGTGACAGTCAAAAGATGGTGGTAAGCTGAGGGAGAACTACTGCACAAAATATCACAAATAATTTAGATATTTTGTCTGGCATTTGTGAGAAAGTGTCCAACATTAATTTCCCTATCGACAAGAAAGGCACCTATAAGAGCTCATTCATTCTCCATAGCTATGCGGAAGTCAACATCGTGTGTTTCATCTCCTGTACTTAGACTGAGGAGGACCACAAAAACATGACTGACTCATCTTTTTTCACACTTTGTCAACTGATAGGATCTCCAGAGTCCCAAATATAAGGATTCAAATGATTAAAAAAGTTGATTTTGCATTATACATCCCCTTTAAGGATTTTAAAACAAATATAATAATGCTACCCTCGTTTCTAAAATGAATTTATAATAATTCTTGTTTTATAGAAATAATCACTCAGGAAATATGTGTCCTACATAGTCTGTGCTGCATGATTTTAGTTGTAATGTTGTTATATTGTGCGTCGAGCTAACTCTAAAGAAGACTTCATTTTACCACAGATAATACAGTTTTCTGATTCTATTCATGGTCAAAAATAATAATAATAAAAATAATAATCCAGCTTTGTTGTTGCAGTCCTTCACTGTTAATTCCAGGGCTGATTATATTATACAAAAGCTACTACTGAACAGGCTCCTTTATCTACTGTATGTGAACAGAACTGCAACAGCCTCATAGTTGATCTAACTGTGCCAGAGCCACTCTGTTTTAATTTACCTGTTTCAGCCCCCTGGAGGTCAGCAGTAATAAATAGCACAATCAGTACTTCCTGTTACACAGTCTCTCTGTCTTTTTCTCTCCCTCTGCTTCACACATACACAGACACACACACACACACATACACACATGTGTACATCACGCTCGTGTGAAATCAGAGCAATGGGTGCTGTGACTGCAGTCTGGCCCTCCGCTGAGCGTGAGTTCAGCTCGCTGCGTGCCAATCAAAGCTATTGACTGGTGTCACATCATGAGGGAGTGACGGAGCCATTGATCATGGCAGACCAACAGAGCACAGCGGTAAAGTAAATGGAGGAGGGCAATGGATCAACTGTAGCCACAGTGAACATCTCCAGTACAAAAGTCTTCTTTGTTGTTATGAGGGACAGGATGGTAGTGCAGGTTCACTTCGTGTTTGTCTGTTTTCATATAGAACAGAACCACCCCCATCTTGCCAGCTTCAGAATAGTCATTCAGCCAAAGTCCAATCACTTCTTTCCTCTTTTTGATCGGGTGTATAACTGCATTTTTAGCTTCAAAGGCTCCCAGACTGCCAAGTTTGCATATAGGAGCACCACCTGACAAGGTACCGTCTACCCTCTTTCAACTATAGCTTTGAAGTGTGAGACAAGGTCGACTCCAAAAGGCCACGCAGATTTTTAAGCAAGGCCCGCACATCTCTCCACAGAGCTAAGCCTTGTTGATTTACCACTCCGCTAATTAAAAATCAACTGGTCCACTGAACACAGGAGGGCCTGTGGCCAAATCTGGGGGTGTGTGATGGTGGTGTGAGCTGTAGCCAGTGTGAGGGAGAGTGTAAAACGCAGACATTTCGCTAGAGACACAGGCAGAACGTTAAAATAAAAAGAGCCTTTACATGCTCTCCCTGTCCCTTTCCATACCAGAAAGGGAGGGTGAGAAAGAGGACACTCTAGTATCTGCAGAGCTGTTCACCACCAGCCTCCATGCTCCTGACCTTGGTGGAGGAGCTGAGGGAGCACTGTTGGTGACGGATGGCCCCCTCTGACTCGGGATATAGATCCAGCGCAGAGAAACACTGAGCAGCTCACTGCAGTCCTCTCACATGATGCTGCAGTGTCGCACTGAGCCTGACCCGATGGGCAGAATTGATGTGCGTCTGCATGAGGTGATCATTCCAGAGAGGACTCAAGACTCCATAACACACTCAGTGAAATATTACAGTATTCAGTGAGGTCGTTTTTTTTTGGGGGGGGGGGGGGTTTCTGAGTCACATTTTGGCCAATCGCTATATCTGCCTGTCAATACACTATTTACAGGCAGATACAGTATTTCACAACATGAAGAGCAAGCTGTGAAAGAGAAGAGGGCCATACCACAGCTTTAGATTCAAGGTGCCAAAGTTTTCGATTTGACCCTGCTAATATCATTAATTAAGTGACATTTACAAACGTCAAGGATACAACAAGTGCAATTAATTAGGGCTGCATATATATATATATATATATATATATATATATATATACATATATATATATATATACACTACCGTTCAAAAGTTCGGGGTCACCTATACAATGTTTTGGTGTTTTCTATTAAAAGTCACACTTTTATTCATCAAAAGAGTTGCAAAATGAATATGAAAATATAGTCAAGACATTGACAAGATTAGAAATAAAACATTTTATTCAAAATAATAATTTTGCCCTTCAAATTTTGCTTTCGTCAAAGAACCAGCAAAACTGTTTTCAGCTGTGTTAACATAATTACACAAGGGTTTTCAAGGGTTTTCTAATCATCCAATAGCCTTCTAACGCGATTAGCGTTAACACAATGTACCATTAGAACACTGGAAATGGGCCTCTATACACATGTACATATAACATTAAAACCAGACATTTGCAGCTAGAATAGTTGTTTACCACATTAACAATGTATAGAGTGTATTTATATTTAATTGAATGTTATATTTATTGATAAAAAGTGATTTTCCTTCAAAAATCAGGACATTTAAGTGACCCCAACCTTTTGAACAGTAGTGTAATATATGGATTATTTTCAGTATTGATTCATCTGTCAGTAATTCTCTCAATCAATCAATTATGTGTGTGGTCCACCACAAATGTAAATTTGTGTGTCCAAAGCCTCTAAATGACACATCCTCAAGTGAATTCAGTTCAATGCGACAGAGGAGCAAAGAAACCAGATGTTATCCACATGTAAAGGAGGATGAAATGTGACAGTGTGGTTAATCGGTTATCAAATCAGTTTGTGACGCATGTAGTGGTCTTTCTTAATGGATTAATTTCAGCCATACTACTGATAATGTTTTGTTACGCTCATGTGTGCTTAAATCTAAATGAGTTGACCTCCATGCTTAAGTTAATTCTATCTTGTCACTTGTCACACACACTTTTCGGCACTTTTTGATCAGAGATAGTTCTGTTAATTATTCTGTTCCATTATTTTTTACATAAAGTCAACAAAAACAGCAAGTCCAAACATGTTTAGCAATCGTGTAACATGATCAACGTCACACGAGAGGGTCCGGGTTTGCGACCCAGTCTGACCAAGGGCCTTTCTGTCTTACTGAAGGCGGTTATACCAGTGACAGAGCAAATCTCTGTGTACAGTTACTGGAAAATACTACATTGTGTAAACCAATGTATTCTATACCTGTTTCCGTATTCCAGTATATCTGTAGATGTACAATTATGCAAACTCATTTTAGCAGCCTGTTATGTCCTTGATAGGCTATAAGTTACCGTAAAATGTGTTCGATATGTATTTGTAGTTGCAAATCTGAAAGGAAATACACTTTTTTTTTTTTTTGGTTGTGCACTGCAGGAGATGATGGCGATCAAAGCCTCACTCACCCCTTGGAGGATCAGATTCACAGAGGATCAAATGATCAAATCAAGCTATTAGAAGGCACATAAATGGCAGAGAGAAGTGATTTGTGATAAATGATGTGGTCCCAACTAGACACAGTACAACCCAGCAGCACTGTCTTCATGAAGCAGTGAAATGTTGTTTCTCAGAGACAGTAAGAGCTTTTCATATGAGCTCCATCCTGACTACGGGGCTAGAAGATTTCACTATGGAGTGTATGCTTCTGTGTGTGTGTGTGTGTGTGGGTGTGTGTTTATGATGCTGGTGTGAGTGTTTTGGCGACGTCTCCCTGAGCTGAGTCCAGACGTTTTAGTAGTGTGACGGCATTGGAAGGGACAGGTGACACATTCAGGACAAGTCCCAGATAAACAGCCCACGCTCGGTCAGGTATTTCATTACAATCGCTCATGTCCACTGGGCTGGATAATGTGTTATAATCACTGCTACAGTATGTGTGTGTGTGTGTGTGTGTGTGTGTGTGTGTGTGTGTGTGTGTGTGTGTGTGTGTGTGTGTGTGTGTACAGGTGTGAAAGGCAGAAACACAGAAGGAGAGAGAGAGGTCCACAGCGCACAGTCGCACACCTTCCTCACCTGAGCAAATGAACTAAATGACACCGAGCAGAAACCAAAGATAATGTTAAAGCCCTGAAGGGGGGCGGAGTCGGGGAGGGGGGGAGTGGAGTGAGTTTTCCTGAATACAGTAACGAGCTGATTTAATCATCTGAGTGCTGGAACACGGCGTTTCTCAGCTCAGCTGGGACTCGAGAGACTGGCATTTAAAAATGGAGCATGAAGAACAAAAGAAGAACAAAAGTGACGAGGATGAACAAAAGGAGGAGAGGAGTGCGACTTCGCCCACCTTCAGCTCGGTGTGGAGAGGAGTAAAAATAACCGGCAACACACACACACACACACACACACAAACATTCACACGGGACGAATAATCCCTCAGCAACTTAGACATATTTAATCTGCCTCTCATTTTCAAGAGAGATTAATTGCTACTTCCTAATCTGCTCAGTGTCCCTGAATCAAATCTCTTCTGTGCACTTTTCCACCCCATGCGGCCTGTCTGAGGAAATCTCCGTCTGCATGAGTTTACCTTCAGCTACAAACCTCTGAGGCTTAACGAGAATCAGACAGAAGCGTCGGCGAGAGATCGCACGAAAACAAACGCCGAGGGCTCAGTGAAGGATGAGCTCCCTGTAGGACTTTTAATTTAGTTTGAAGATGCCTGCACTTTGTGTATTGTACGTATGTAAATGGAACTCTGTTACAAATGAGAATTCTTGAGCCCTTTTTCTTTCTTCACCGAGAGATAACCCTGCATGAATATCGCCTGCTAATGAGGTTCTTTCACATGGATCACTGGCAGTAAGACGGGTTTAATTGTGCCAATTTCTAACAATCCACCAGTCCAGAAGATTGTTACATAACACAGTGTATTATTGTCACCTCTCTCTCTCGCTTGCTCTCTCATCAGCATTGAGCTGCACTGCCTGACTGTTACCTGCTTTTTATAGAAGTGCAGTCCTTTGTATCAGTCTAACAACTGTACCTATAAAATGTGTGTGTGTGTTCATTTTTCAGCCCACACAGGCCTGTTCAGCTGCGTTTTTTTTCCAGGTATGGAACGCGGTCGTCGACTCACCCTGAAGTAATCGCTGCACGCCGCCAGGACGGCTTTATGGGCGTGGAACTTCTGCTCGCCGGCCACCAGCGTGACGTCGCACAGCAGACCATCCTTTCTCTGCTGGTTGAGGGCGGAGAGGACCAAGTCCTGATGGGACTTTGACTGGCAGAGCCTCTGTCCTGTCAGCATCTCCCTGCTACACACAACACAAAGTGAGAAACACAAAGTTATATACACTACCACCACTATTACTATTATTGCTGTAACACTCTCCGGTTCTCTGGTTTTCCTCCCACAGTCCAAAAACATGCAATATGGGGATTAGGTCAATTGAATCCAGGGTGTACTTCGGGTGTACATCGCCTATCGCCCTATGTCATCTGTGATCGTCACAGCACACTCACAACTCTAATGTGGAGGATAATGCAGTAGAAAATAGATGAATGGATGGCTTCTAGATCTTGTCGAGAGGGCACATGGCGTGGAGTGGCTGGTACTGTTGCCTCACAGCAAGAAGGTCACCAATATGAAGTGTGTGGAGTTTGCATGTTCTTCCCGTGTAAGTACGCAGTACTCTTGCTTCCTCCCACATGCCAAAAACACACAGTGGTGAAGTGAACAGTGTGAACTGACCGTAGGTGGTTTTAATATCGGCCGGGATTGGTTCCAGCTCCCCCTGCGAACCTCAAGTGAAGGTTAAAGCATTAGACTACGAGTGAGTGAGATCTTGATGAACTGTACGGATCATTTGCCATGACTTTTGACCGTGTTTCATCTGCTAAACACTGTCACTGTGGGATGGAGTGAGCTGGAATAAGCATACGCACAGAGTTGTATCTACAGTGTAGTTATGTGTCAGTTGTTCTGTGTATCTGTATCTGTATATCCTTACGCATGAAAATATCAATTTTATTTTTGGCTGCTGATCCACAGGATGTGTCGCCATGAGGACCATGTCTAGTATTGAAACTGTAGCAGGGATGAATACAATATAATATATAGGAGCTATCGTTTCTTTCAGACCCGTTGTCCTTCCTTACGCTCATCCATCATCAGCGCACCGGCCGATCCTATCAAGTCCATCTCTGTCCACTTACGGTCCCGAGCCGTCACACTTCACGCTGCCGTCTGCGGCGACGCTCGTTCTGTCACCGTCATGGTAAAGGCTTGTAAGACAGAGGAAATAATGGGTGTGTGTGGCGGTGCATGTGTGCGCGATATGAGCCGGCAGTAGGATGAATGATGAGTCAGGGCTGTTCGCTTGATAGTCCCGATTCTGCTGGAGGGGCGAGCCGATGGGAGATAAGGACAAAATGGACGGCTCTGAAGAGAGATGGAATAATGGTGATGATGAATACGCGAAAATAAATGTATAAATATATCTTTAACCCCTCTGTTAAAGCTGAGGACGAATATGACGATTTTACATCACAAATAATGGAGCCCACGTTTCCTGTCATGTAATGACTTCAGGTCCCAAATGTGTGCAACAATCTTGACAAATACAATACAGTAGTGTTTATATTGGATGAGCAGCAGTACGTCCTGTGGCTAATTAGATGAAATTAGTCCAGCGTATTTGAGTGGCGCACACTGTCATCTACCACACGAGGTGGATTTCTTAAATCCTGTCGGTGATCGCTTTATGTTATATTCGTTTGGCAATCCATGCTTATCTAATCGTTAAGAAATCCCCAACAGATCATCAAACCTGTTAATGAACTGGAGTGATACGTGTATTGACTGTGTAGCTTAGGCCTGACATTCATCTGTGCTATATTGTAGAGCTCCTCTGTTGGCAAAAACAAAACAACGTCAACGCATAAACAAGCAACAGAGTTCCACTGGGTGACATGTTTCCTCCATTTGTGATGAACAAGGGTACCATAGCACATCATGAGTCAGTCCTTTCTTAATGCACAGACAGGCTGCACTGACAGTTTTTTTGAGGAATGGACCAGCACATTCACAAATACAGAATTTACTTCTCACAGTGGGTTTTCCTCTCTCTTGTCAAACCTCCACTAACAATAAGATAGGACAGTGGTGTATTTTTAGAGAACGCTACAGTAGTTGAGTCTGCACACTGGGAACACTATTTAACACAAGTTTGAGTGCAGATGTTTATTGTGAACACAATATTGGCTATTTAAAGATGATTTACTTTCTGCAAAATAATCCTTATGTATGCACATAGACCACACCACCTACCTTAGGCTGGGTCCACAAGGCATACCCCTGTAGACAGAGGGAGGGGAAACGGTGGTGGAGGTGCTATTGTGTGTTGCTCCCGAGGACAGCAGTCTCCTCACTGGGCACGTACATCAGCCTGACAGGACAGAAGAGCGCGTCAGCTTTACTCAATCAAGCCACTCAACCCAGACAACCCCAAGACAGCCTCCTGTGCAAAGAGTGGATCAACGACGCAGCCATGTGTCACAGCTAATACTGACTCCTTCCTATCTTCCTTCCTTCCTTCCCTCAGAACAACTGGTGTCGACTGGCAATTCTTATCGCGGCCTTCTCATGATTTAGACCAACAAACTCAACACTTCTCACAAAACAAGAGTCCAAATTACACCTCCAAGTCCTCCCGGTGTAGCTACAACCTTGACATAATGTGCAACACACCTGAATCTGATACCACACACTCTCTCGTGGCATGATATCCAGCAGCACTGGAGGGAAAACAGAGGTCAACAAGCTTGCTCTGGGTATTCTGAGTGAAACACCACTCACTAGTCACTCGCTGTACAATAAGTCATTCCAGGTACACTCATATTTCTACTTTATAGATGGAAGCCTGTTTATTTGTGTGGTTCACCTTAAGTGTAAGGCATGGGCTGAGTGTTCTATTGGCTGCTCTTGAGTACAGTCCCCAGCAAGATGTAGGCATTGATCCGTCCATCAGTGACCTTCAGACACATGGCTGCAGGCAACTGCTACTCATTTAGATGGAGATGTGCTTATATCCTATGATATGCATGCTGCACATAACATCCCATTCGTCCTGATGATATGGTTCTGACAAAGGAAATATAAAAATTGTACTGTTTGCAAACCACACTAGATAGATAGATAGATAGATGGATAGATAGATAGATAGATAGATAGATAGATAGATAGATAGATAGACAGACAGACAGACAGACAGACAGACAGACAGACAGACAGATAGATAGATAGATAGATAGATAGATAGATAGATAGATAGATAGATAGATAGATAGATAGATAGATAGATAGATAGATCTGATAATCCACAACAGGCCGTTGCTCCAAGAAAAACACTCCTCTGTGTGAGTGTAAATCTCCTGAGTGAAAACAACCACACTGGTGAGTGTTGTCTTTTACGCACAAGCGACATTTAGGATTTACGCACGAACTGACTGACCCGGGTACAATGGAGAGGGTTTGGGTTGCCAGAGGAGCAGACACCATTAGTGCATTAACTGTCACGTTCCAAAAAAGCTCCCAGCTGTCAAAAAGGTTTCCTAGCAACAGGCCGGCGCCTCGGTTCACAAACTGTTGGGACGGAGAGCAGAGCAGCCTCAGCCCCCGTGCGAGCACAGAATAATCCTGTTGCATCCATCACAGAGCGCGCACTCGAGCACGCACATTCTGTTTAGAGCCGATTTCTGCTTTGCAGGAGCCCACTAAGCTCACAGCTCCCTCTTATCTTCATGTACCCACCTCGTATGAATGTGTTGTGAATCAGTCCCGTCCCCTTTGGCGGCGCCGCCGTTACAAATGTCATCTGATGTCCGAGCTTCGTCCAGTTTGCGTCCGCGGCAAGTGGGAGACAGACAGACAGACAGAGAGACAGAGAGGGCACAGCGGAGGACAGATGTGCTCTGCTATCACAGACACTTTATTGGTTTACACTGTAGCACCTAATTGTTACATTATAGCCCCGCCCCTCTACGGCGGTCACATGAATGTAGGCACACAGAGGGGATACAGCGCCGCCAGGTGGATGATTTGGATACATCTGTCTTTGAATGGATTTCTCTGTTTGAGTCCCTTTATAGTAAAATTATTTGATGTTCAACACCGTGTTATACTTTTTTTTTTTTACTTTTTAAAGTGTTGTTCTGCATCTTTCAAAAACGAATATTCTAATAGCAAAGATTAATTTGTGAGAAATATTGAACTATTTAAGTTTGAATAGATTAATGTTTTTTTCTTTTTTTGGGGGGGGGGGGGGGGTTGTGAAAATTGTGCTGTTTTATATTTAACCTACCTCTTCATGTTTTCCATGGAAAACTCGTACAATCCCCTCTTGATGTTATTGTAAACCAGGTTTTACAAAATAAAATGATACAAGTCCTGTCTACTGTAATATAAAAATCCCATATATTTAATAAAAACGTGATATTTTTCCCATTTAGATAAATAAATCCAAGTACTGCTGCTTTGGTCTGGCATTGTCTCTTCGTTTATCTGCCATCCGCATTCATGCTGCTTTCAAATGCTGTCTGTAAAACCCATATCTCACTGTCGTCAACACAATTTCCACTGAAAATGCACAAGCATAGAAAATATAAATATAACATTGCATTTAATGATATGTGGATTTTAACTTGTTGTGGACTGATTTGAACGAATACGTATAATGTAGCCTGTTCATACATGCGTTTAGAGTTGACATTGTCATATTTCCCACAGCCAGTGAAGGCATGTTTGGGATCATAGCAGCAGCAACAGTGGGCTGAAAACACACACAGACGCTGCCGGATCTTGTCGCAGGAAACACGCCAGAAAAGTCCCCACAGACTTACCCCCCAACCAGTATCCATGTAGTCAGCTGTTGCACGAACTCCTGGGTGGTTTCAGGGTAAGTGTTCGTGTTTCTTTTTTTAGTATTCTCTTAGTTTTCTAACTTTATTGTTGCTCCCGAATTCGACTCGGGCCCGCGGCAGCGAACCGAGGCAGGCACGTTTACTGTACTTTTCCCCCGCAGTCGGTGTCTATTTCACGGGAAAACCGTTTTCCTGCTGTCGGTATACTCGGAATATTCTTAAAACCACGTTGGTTTAATATGTGCAATTGTGCTGAATGTTGAGAATGCTTAGTTAAGCTTCTAGTTAAATGTCTGCCAACTTGCTCTTACATACTTGTGTTACGTGTGTAACTCTAGTAGGTAAGCACTTTAACTGTTAAAGTTAAAGAGTTTTTAATCATTGCTAATATGCTAAACCGAAAAGTTTATGCTCACTAACCAAACTGTGGTTACGCTGGTTGCATTATTGTGTCAGTACAGTGACCTTATCTTACAACAGTAAAGCCTGTGGTTTCTTAAATTGTAAACAGTGATATAGAAATATTATATACATCATTGTAACAAGTGAACATCAGTGCAGAAGACTATACATTGAATATTGAAAATATGAATGTATAATGATAATAATAACTTAATGATACGCACTCAAAGATACGTTCAAATCAAATAAGATTCATCTGTGATAATGTCATGTCCCTGTAATTAGACTGTGAGGTGCATCTGAAATAGTTCAAGTTTCAGGTCTGCAGGTTGATCATCAAGGAAATGAGATAAAACATTAATCAACGGATTATCTTTTCATTAAAAACCAGCCTGGGGCATGGCATTAAAAATTAACAGTTGGTTGGGGAAAAAACACAACTTAAAAAGTTGTTCTTATGAGACAGTGTAATTATTTACACATGTACATGTGCTGTTCACATAAGATATAACCAATATCATCATTATCTAGTCCAAAATGGGCTCCTATAAAATCCCCCAACTCACTGATGTCTTTTTTTTGTATCCACTGTAAGTATTTACACTCTGTCAGGCTTCCATGATTTATAATTACTTATGCAGGAGGTGTGCATGTAAAAACAGCATCACTTTAATGTGAAAATTAATGTGCATCAACAAGTCTAGACTCATTTAACTGAATCGGCCTGGATCTTTAGCATTCCCCACCCCTTAAATGCTTGCACATTTACAGTCTGCACAGGTATTGACTGGATTTTGGGCCCCTAATTCTATCTATCTGGTGAGTGTGTAAACAGTGATGCTCAACCTGGAGCTCAGGAAACTCGGGGAGCCTGTAGGCATGCTCAGGAAAAAGAAAGGAGTCATTAAATTCATTTTGTTTAAGGTGGTGGTGGAATTAGAGTCTGTGTGATGCACTGTTATGATGAAGGTGCTGCAGTCTGTCTCTAATCTAATCTAATCTGCAATTCTTTAAATCTTATCTGGGCTTCCTGAGGATACATTTTCATGAATTGTACGTTGCAGTCTTACAACCCTTACTGACCTTGTTTAGCTGATAGTGTAAATTGAATTAAATATAATTACTTTCATTTTCAGGGATGTGGGATTCCTGTCTGTCACCCAGAGGCACATGCTGACAGGGGCCTGATGGGAACATTTTACCTGCTGCAACACCCACCAGCTCCGCAGAGATGTCACTTCAAGGAGTGAAATGTAGATAACTGTGTGAGCCAGAGGAATTCAACATTTGGGCCAAGATATCCTCACACTGAGCCAAAAAAGAAATCTGTTCTAGTTTCTAGTTTAATTAAAACACATACACACACATACACTCTCTCCCTCCCAATCAGTTGCAACAATGCTGATGCCAGGTCCACTGTGGGTGTGCCTGGCACTGATATGGGTGGGAAACGGCCGTGCTCACAGCTTGTTTACCTGCGAGCCGATCCGAGTGCACCGGTGTTTGGGGATGCCCTACAACATGACCTTCTTTCCCAACATGATGGAGCACTATGATCAGGATATTGCAGCCAGCCACATGGAGGTTAGTTCTCAGCTTGTTGATGTACAGTGTTGTGTTTATATTGGCCTTGTTGATCATTAGCCAGTGAATAGTGTAGACTGCCAAAAAGAAAATTCTCATGAAACCTGATCGCTAACCTTTCAGTTTTGACTTTTCATTTTTAATTCCTAATTAAGAAAACCTATTGCACTCCTGATTTATTCCTGCCTTTCAACATTGGCACTGAGTTTACCACGCAATACAAACTCTAACCTTGGGTGTGAAAAGTATTTGGCTGAACATCAAACATTGTTCAAACCTTCAGAAATTCATTTAAAAATAAGATTGATAGAAACATGTATTTCTCTGAAGCAATGGACTATGAACTCAGAATATATGTGTGAAGTTGTTACCCTGTTTTAACTGCTGCTGACTTCCATTAACGACCTTCATTCATTTTCAGAATAGATAAAAAGATAAAGCTACAAGGCTTAATCTGCATGGACTTAGTGTAGATATTGGGTGTATGCTATTTTCTGCAGTGTTTTGAATACGGAATGATGTAGTTCCTTTGTATTTCTAAATGGTTGGCAACAATGATTTTCATAATCGATAATGTGCATTATTTTCTCGATTAATCCAATATCTGTTTGGTCCGTTAAATATCAGAAAATGTTAAAAAATGTTGATCTGTGTTAACCAAACTTAGAGATAATGATGTCTTGTCCACAAACCAAAATGATTCAGTTTTTAATGATTCCTTTGTTATATGGAGCAAAGAAACCAGAAAATATTCACATTTAAGAAGCTGAAAAATTGGAAAGTTTGTTTTAATTATTGAAAAAACACTAAAACGATTATCATAATAGGTGACTATTAATTTAATAACTGATTAATAATCAATTACTCAAATAACTGTTATAGCCCCAGTGTCATTACTGACTAATTTGACCCAAAAATGTATCTATTCCAGCTTTAACAAATTACTTTCTGATATATAGCAGCAGCCCATCAAAAGGAATACAAACTGTACACTCAGTGTAATGCCCACCCAGGAAATTTAAGTTAATACACTTGTTTTTGGGGGGGGGGGGCATCAAAAATACAATGAAATCTGACGTAAAATGTAGATTTCATGTCAATCATCAATTCTCTGTGTAAGAAACTTTAATGTTGGTTATTAGCAGTGTTTGAGTTGATAGTTTTTAACAAATTCTCTGTGTCATCTTACTCCCACTGGCATCAGCCACAAACATGTTTTTGATACTCGAGTCAACTCCGAGGCTAAGCAATGAACTCTGTCTCTTTTGCTACGTAAGTCTCGGCGCTCCTGCAGGCCAGGGTTTGGGTTACACATGCTTGGTGTTGGAGCATTGAGCATGAACAGTGATCTGTTGAAGGAGGCTTTTGTGCTGCATCTGGCAAAGGCAGAGGCTTCTTATTTCACAGCAACCTTGGCCACCGGCAACTTCATCGACTTTGTTGTCAGGAGCCTTTGATTTTTGCAGGAAGGGGAGGGACACACCCAGTCCTATACAAAGCCTATCGTGCATACCACAACAAGTATTCTCTGTGTTAATCACTCACTCATTTCCCCCCCAACACAGTCTCTTACCCTTCGTGGCCCTGTCTCCCAGGTGACAGGACACTCCCTAGCCTCTGAAAGTATACATTGATTTATCATAAAGCCCCTCATGCTGTAATCAGGCAGACCAGGGCTGTGTTCTGGACTCAGACCAGCCTGTCAACAGGATTTTCCGCAGGGAGGGTTAACTGTCTCTGCCAGCTTTTGAATTTAAAAAGTTAGAGTTCTTACGCTGTAATGGACAGGCAACGTAAAAAGGTCTCAAAAGTCTGAGCTAGTAAGTAAGTGTCAAGTAATTTTTCTAAAATCACTTTTAGTGCTTGATGTATTTTGCCATGAAATTCTCTGCAGAGGATTTTGCCGTTGGGGCTAAATCAACTCGACTTGAACTGTTGATCCTGGCTGAAGGTTTTCTGAAACGAGGGCAGTTTTTACACTAACTCTGCTGTAAAGCAAATAAAGGTCAGATTGTTGAGCAAGGGGGAGCTCATTGACAAGGAGTCCAGGACCTCCACAAGAGAGAAACAAGGACACACACTGTCAGAGGGGGCGAGCCCAGGGCTCAGACGTGGGCCTACTGCCAGACTGGATCTCAGGAGGAAAAAGGAGAGAAAACATTGAATAGTGGACTGTGCTAGAGTGTACAGTATGTGCATGTTTTGTGTACAAATATTGGCAGTATAAACTGACATCCATCTGCGTGTACATGAAGAACAGAGTAGGTTCAAACTATGAGTCTCACCTGGATGATGCAGATGGTTTATAAGCAACAATAAATATAAACATTTGCTTGTTGACAAAGTGTACACTCACCTAAAATCTAAGGATGCAAAACACGCAAACTATAGACATGATCTGGACTCTAAACTGGAGTTTAGTTGTTCTTAGTTTAAGCTGTGTAATCTGCACACCCTGTAGACAGAGATACTGTGGCTCCTTAGCAGCCTCACCTATCAACAGCCCTGCACATTCCGACCTTCCTGGACTGTTGTGCGTTTCCAAAAGTCAGTACTCTCATTTCCTGCCACCCTTCTCCTCCTCGCCCTCTTGTAGGGTCTTGACCAGTGTGTTGAAAGGAAAAATAGAGTTCCCTTTCAGTGAATGGGGCCCTTTGTGTGGTGCTGTGGAGCACTGCAGCTAAACTAAACAAAATTAATACCTTGAAGAAAGCCGTTTTTGCTTTTGTGGGTTATTAGGCTTATTTTAACACGTATGGTATATGCTGTTAAGAATTGTATGGATTTAGTAGCATTTAGTTGGTTATTTTGAAGAATTCATTGTCATCTTTTCTCTCTATCTCCAGCCGTTCATGCCCCTGACAAAGTTGGGCTGCTCTGCAGACGTGCACCACTTCCTTTGTCAAGCCTTTGTCCCTGCATGCACTGAGGACAATAAGGTGATCCGTCCTTGCCGGGAGCAGTGTGAGGCAGTTCTGTCGGGCTGCAAGGAGAATATTCGGATCTTTGGTATCACGTGGCCCCCTGAGCTACAGTGCAACAAGTAAGACAATATCCTGTATGGGTGATCCACAAGAGCAATACTAATTAATCTTATTAATGAATCGTCTTATTTTATTCTCTAGATTAGACCTATGTAGCTTTGCTGAAGGTTCAGCTCCTCCTGCAACCACACCCGCAATCTCTTCCTCTTCAGCTGTGAGGGACCTTGGTTTCTGGTGCCCTCTGCAGTTGAAGACCAAAGCAGGCCATGGATCGTCATTCCTGGGTGCTCAAGACTGTGCTCCACCTTGTTCCAACATGTACTTTAAGCCCCATGACATCGAGTTTGCCAAGAGCTTTATCGGTGTGTGCTCCATCATCTGCCTTGGTTGCACTCTCTTCACTTTCCTTACTTTCCTCATTGATGTCAAACGTTTCCGCTACCCTGAGCGACCCATAATCTTCTACGCCGTCTGCTACAGCCTTGTCTCCCTCATATACTTCATCGGCTTCTTATTGGGGAACAAAGCAGCCTGTAGCAAGGCGGCACAACCTTCAGGTGTGGATACGGTTGTGCTCGGCTCTCAAAGCAAAGGGTGCACTTTGCTTTTCATGCTCCTCTATTTCTTCTCTATTGCTGGTCTTGTCTGGTGGGTCATCCTCACCATCACCTGGTTCCTGGCAGCTGGACCCAAATGGAGTTGTGAGGCCATAGAGAAAAAAGCGGTAAGGTTTTTTTTTTAAATGCATGCTCAGGTGTTTTAAATAAACACCGTAAAACATTGTTCTTTGTTTTCTGTCTGTAGGTGTGGTTTCATTCTGCTGCCTGGGGAATCCCCGGGGCGCTAACTGTCATGCTGCTTGCTCTGAACAAAGTTGAAGGGGACAACATCAGTGGCGTCTGTTTCGTGGGACTTTATGATTTGGACGCACTGCGCTACTTTGTTCTGGCTCCGCTGTGCGTCGGCGTCGTCGTTGGCCTCTCCCTCATCCTGGCAGGCATAGTTTCTCTCAACCACGTGCGACAGGTCATCCAGCACGACGAGCGCAACCAGGAGAAGCTGAAGAAGTTCATGATCCGCATCGGTGTGTTCAGCTGCCTCTATCTGGTCCCGCTGGTCACGCTGTTAGCCTGCTACACCTATGAACAGAGTCACCGTAGCGCCTGGGAGACGACATGGATCAATGACCACTGTCAGGAATACAGCATCCCATGTTCCTACAAGGTAGCTGTGCCTTATTCCCACTTTTCCCTTACTTATTTTTTCTCGATCTATGCACCGTCTTCGAAAGCAACACTACTTGTAATGTAAAACACAATGTACATTGTGAATAGAATATACATATTTTGGCTGAGCTGAAATAGATTAATACCAGAGAAACCACTTTACTCTAAAATGAAACTGTATTACTTTGTGTAACACAAAGGCTATTGTGTTCTGTCCTACGATGTGAAATGTTTCTGAACCAAAGAATTCAAAAGGCTTGTTTTTTTTGGAGGTTATGAAAATGTTTTTGAAATGTTGTCTTTGTTTCAGACAACAGTACCGGACCACCCTGACCTCTCTCTGTTTTTGGTGAAATACTTGATGACACTGGTGGTTGGAATATCTGCAGTGTTTTGGGTCAGCAGCAAAAAGACATGCTCTGAGTGGGCCTACTTCTTCAATAGGACTCGCAAGAGAGAGTGAGATCCCTTATCTTTTTTCAACATTATAAATCCATACCAATTACATCATATTTGTAGTTTCACTAAAAATGTATGTGTTGTTGCCCACAGTCCCATCAGCGAGAGCCGGCGTGTGCTCCAGGAGTCCTGTGAGTTCTTCCTCAAGCACAACAGCCGTGTACAGCATAAGAAGAAGCACTACAAGCCCGGCTCCCACAAGCTCAAGGTCATTTCCAAGTCCATGGGCACAAGCACAGGTGCTGCTCCCACCAATGCCTCCGCTGGCACCCACACAGCCAACCAGGGAACCTCTGCGCTGGGAAACCACGATCCCCATATACAAGCTTCTCTGTCTGAGACCTCAGCCAGGGAGCACATGGACAGAGGCATCTCAAGCCGAAGCTCCAGAAGAGGAGAGCGGGACCGAGAGAGGGAGAGGGGGGAGAGACGCAGCAAAGGTGGGACCTCAAGTAAGGTCAGCAGCCATTCAGACAACATACACCCAGATGGGAGGTAAGTGAGACTGATCTGAAGTGTCTTGTACCCTGTTCCCATTGGTCAAAAAACGTATAAAATCCCAGGTTTAAATGGATTTCTGATAAGTGGGAATGTGTTAAATCAGCAGTCAATCGAGAGCCAAATTACTCTGCAATTCACACATTTGTATTGGTTATGGTTCTATTGGCATTAGGGGGAACAAAAGAGCCAGGTGAACATGAACATTTCTTCATTGTGTTTGATTCTGGCATATTTTCTATTTCTAATCATTTGCTCACTGTTGCATCTGAAAAAGCGCACCACAGAGCAGACCAACCACTGGCAATGGCAATTGTGTTAATTGCATTCATTTAATTGGGTTACTCAATGTTTAAAAATGACACCCTGGTAGTGCTCTGAATTACATCTGTAAAAGCAGTATCCACCACTAACATCACGTGTCCTTGTTTAGATTGAGTCCAAGGAGCGAACTGTCAGAGGTCAGGCATGTTTCAACCGCTCAGCAACATCCAGCCGTGAACCTGTCGCAGAGCACCAGCATCATCCCAGACTCCGCCCACCCGCCGGTGCAGCAGGTTCCTGAGGAGAGCAAGGTCACAGCAGACTTCAGCAGCTGAGATGTCTGATGCTGATGGTCACATAGTTGTGTCATTGCGCTGTTATCATATACTCTGAATAATAGTCAGTGAATGGTTTTTTTGGCAACATAATATTTCATGCCTTTAGTATTTCAAACACGGTTTGTTGGACCAGAATCTGTGAGTTTTAGCAGAGATTCTTAAGGTGTTCAGTTATGTAATTTGGGTCTTTGAGCTTTACTGAGTTTTTTTAGCTTTGTACTTGAATGTTACAGCAGCACAGCTTTATCCAAACTATACCACTTTGTTTAACTCCTTATTTTGCATTACTTTACGTCTTCTGTTCTATAGATTAGTAGATAAGAAGCCTGCTGGTATACATAAGCAATATTTATGTAAATATGGTTTTAGAAAGTCTTTGACTGGATTAGTCGTTACACTGAATTTTTTTTAGATGATCCTGATGTTACCAAACATTCAGAATAAGCTGAGTCTGTCTGTGGTGAACTATTATTGAATGTTTTATTATTCTTTCTGGTGATTTGCCTTGAAACCTCATCCTTTTATACAGAATGCAACCTTTTTTTCCCTCATTCAAAAGGAGGCATATTTTTTTTTAAAACAAGGTTTTATTATAATATATATTTTCATGAAATGTTTACTTCCTGTTTGTGTTGCGTAAAACACTGATTCTGCAAAGGCTCGGCCCCTTTAAGTGTTTTCAAAGACGTGTCCTGTGAATTTGGGTAAAGTATTTCATCTTTATAGTTTTTCCTTTTTTTTAAAGAATGTATCTACTCTTGAGTGGAACTGACAGATGTTGTGCATGTGTTCTGTGTTATTGTTCTAGGTGGAAACAAATCAAACAGGTTTTGCACTGTGATTGAGCAGAAGCACATACCACTAATTATAAAGTTTGATGAGAAGTCATGAAGAAAAGAAGATCGGGCTATTGTTCAGGGCTTATTTATAGCACATGGGTCATGGACCAGATATCACTTTTTTAAAAAGAATTCCTCATACACCTGTGGTTTATTAAAACAATATGTCAGGCTGTAGTATTTTTGCTGCACAACAGACCAAATCACACTTATATACCTTTTTGTTTTACTTTGGCGTCATATGCCAGTTCCAGTCACACTAATTAAAAGGGAATCATTGTCAGTCTATTTCTACTGTGTATTGTTTATATTGTAGCATGTGGACTGGGCTTTTGCTTTTTGATGTAGTTCTTACCAGGGGTTTTCAAAGTCTGAGAAGGTTCCTTCTCACTCCATCTGTTTTCCTTCTGTTTCTGGTCACTTATGATTAGGTTATTTGATGCCATAGACTCTGAGCTAATATCACTGTATACCTTCATCACATCCGTATTTCTGAGCCATTTCTCAATCTACATTTGGTAACAAATGTAAAAAAAAATTTCTCACTCACACACACTGAGCCTCCTTGCTATGAAATTACTAGGAAACCACCTCCCACTTTGAAAACCTCTACTCTGTGATCCTGTAAATACAGGATACAGTCAACTTTTATATCTATAGTATTTCATTTTGATAAGTAAAAACAAATAAAACACATTTGGTAAATACATCCTTGCATGAATCTTGATTGATTTCAAAGTTGATGAACTTGTGCAGAGACACGCCTCTGCTCTTAAATCAATCTTAGGGGATTTTGTTTCCCCTTAAGTGTGTGCGCGCTTGTGTCTCTTCCCTCTCGTCCTGCCTCCTCTGAAGTGAAAAACTGGCTGCAGTCGGAGTCAAACTGTCGCCACACTCAGTCGTCTCTTGTCTCTCAGATGATGTCTCCGCTCGTTGGCCGCTTGCTGCTGCTCGTCTGCTTGGCTTTACCTCTTTATGGCGTGGAGAAGGTGAGAAGCAGGGCATACCGCAAGGATCCAGACGCTGACAAGGTAAGCAGCTGTGATCACTTCTAAAATGTAGTCGTCATTAATGTTGTGGTAATATTTTGTTGATTTCTACAGAAAAAAAATTGCTGTACTCATAAACTGCTACTTAAAGTCCCTTTGTGAGGAAAAAACATCTGCGCTATTATTGATAAGGCACTTAAACGCACCATGGTTATTTTTAACAACTGAAATCCCCCTAAAGTAGAAAAAAACGTAACTTGCTGGTTCATGCACTTTTAGGCTGACGCTTAAATGAGTGTGGTCACCACCAAAATTAAATAATGAGAAATGCTGCCATGGAGGTTTTGTGTGGTCAGTCTGTGTGTTATTCTCTCCCTAAAAGGCTGATGGACAGAAAAAAAAAAACTTAACAGGAAGTTGTGGTCTGGCTCTCTGTCTGCCTTTCTTTGTTCTTTGTTATCTGTCTGACTGTGTGCCAATTGCCAAACACAGATTTATCTGTTAGAGGGTGATAAAACATTAAATATTACATTTAAATGATCTTAACTAATATTCTAAAAACAAAAATCCAATCTTGAACACTTTCTTGTGCAGAATGGCATAACCTCTAAGCTGTAGGTGTGGGGGTCAAGAAACAAAGTGGACACATTCTTCCTTGTGGGAGTCAAATGAAAGTGAAACTCGTGTTTATTTTTCTTTAGTGGGGGGTGGATTTAATATGTACTACAACCCCCCTTCCTCCCCGGCCGGGTCCACTGAGTTCTCACAGTTATCCTCCAAAGTCTTATCAAGTATGTAACAAATAGCATCTTATGTTACCATCTGTATCTAGTGCACTGGTGGAAATGATGCAGAAAAGCCCAACTGCACTAGACACTCTGGAGAAAGAGGATCTGCTTATTTGAGCAACACGGTAATCTTGTAATCCTACTCTGATTCCTCAACATCCTCTGAATCTGAAGAAGCCAGACCTTGTATTTGCGCTCTGCATGCTGGAGGAGAGCCTCATCCCTCCTCACCTCAGGTTTGACTAATGCATGAAATGTGGCTGATTCCTCTGTGTGTGTATGTGTGTATGTGTGGTTTTATGGGCAAATATGGCCTTTATGCTTCAGTTACAGTAATGGACTGTGCGCTACTAACATTCACCAGGGCTGGAGTGTAATTCATGCAGGCAGGCAGCACCACTACAGAGACACCAGACTGGGAGCTAATATATAAGTCTGCTGTGTGGCTGATGTGGACAGAGGTTCCATTCAGTCGTCTGCTTTGATAGGTTTCCAAAAAAAAAATCTCATACTATAGCGGAAATGTTTCCTTGACAAATATCAACCAAAAGGACTAATGGAGCGTCCGTTGTGGAGTGACACATTTTTCCAACTATTATCCAAGATGCTTGGAAGTGCGCTCGTCTTTTCTTTAAAACCACAAATGCATCACCGCTTGCATACCAATCCACAACCTACTGCTTTCATCACAGACTTCCCAGTTTCCAGCAGAGATGTCAGCCCCCTCACATCTTCACGTTGATCCGGCAAACCCAACCTAATGGCTAAAACAGACACTCAGCCATCTGCTCCACAGCAGCTGATGAGAATAAAATGCTGCAATTCTCTCTTCATTTAGCCAATTCTTTTTTTTCACATGTACGTGGTGCAAATATTTGTCTATTTTACCCCAGAGACTCCGGGGCCGGGGCAAGATGCTGGAACTGGAGAAAAAGCTCTTTGTTCTCTCTCTTTTTCTTGGGACTTCGTTTTTCTCTTAATGCCTTTTGGCCATGTGCCTCCCATAACTGCAACACAGCTGCATGCAGAGCAAAGGGCAACTGACTAAAAACCCAGACCCAAGGGCGAGGATCCACTTCTACGCTGTCAGTTTACGTCTGTCCTGACTAAATGAATGAGTGCAAGATACTCGCAAATCACCTCACCAAAATTGAAAACTCAACCCCGACTAAAAAAAGCTTGAACAGATGACTTACACGCTGCAATCTGATGGTCAAATGTGTCTTTGAAGAACATGTTACACAAAGCTATTTGGATCTTCATTGTGTTTCCTCTGTGTGTGGTAGGCTTTGGCAATATCCCCTGTCTCTCTGTGTGTCTGTGTGTATTTAAGTCAGCTCGAGTAAGATGCAGCATCTGTTTAAACATAGCAGGACATTCAGCAGGGCAATGAATCACTGAGATTTGAGGCCAGACACCTACTAATTTAGATCATCACCGTGCCTTCAGTTCCTCATCAACACTAGCGCTTTCCTTTACTAGATCCATGGCTTTCTAGTATCTGGTTCACTTGCTTTGTCTTGGTAAACATCACATCTGTTTTTTTTTACCCTCACCTCAGCCCCCAATTTGTCTGTGATGGTTGGATAGTTGGCAGCTTGTAGGTGTTTGTAGTGCATGCAGCACATACATGGATTTTAAACAATAGAATGAAAAAAGAAAACCAGAAACATTGAAAAATAGACTTTCCTGTTGTTGTTGTCATCTTTTTTTGTTATCATTCTCCCACATTTACTCCCTTTTCTTGTGTTTTTCAGTATGGCAGTTGCATACAGGGGCCAGCAGGCACCACCGGCAGAGATGGTAACCCGGGGGCCAACGGCATTCCGGGGACACCAGGAATCCCTGGACGTGATGGGCTCAAAGGAGAGAAAGGAGAGTGCATTAGCGAGATCTTTGAGCAGCCCTGGAGGCCCAACTACAAGCAGTGTGCCTGGAACTCTCTAAATTACGGGATTGATCTGGGTAAAGTGGCTGTAAGTACTTTGACACAGAGAATGTAGGTGTTTGTTTCACACGGATATAAAGCCCACGCACAGTGCAAACGAGTGAAACGATAACTTTGTGCTGTGTTGCAGGACTGCACGTTCACCAAGCTGCGTTCGGACAGTGCCCTGAGAGTCCTGTTCAGTGGCTCCCTCAGACTTAAGTGTAAGAACGCATGCTGCCAGAGGTGGTACTTCACTTTCAACGGAGCAGAGTGCACAGGACCCCTGCCCATAGAGTCAATCATCTACTTAGACCAGGGAAGCCCAGAGCTCAACTCAACCATCAACATCCACAGGACATCCTCAGGTATGACAGTGTTGTTGTTGTTTTTGTGCCAATGTGTTTCTGAGGCATCAAATCATACACTCTTAGAAATAAAAGTGCTAAGAAGAATCATATAAGGTTCTTCGGCTTGTCCTCATATGAGAACCCTTATTGGTTCCAAGTAGAACCAACCCTTTTTGTTACCATGCAAGAAACCTTTTAAAACCATTTATTCAGGAAAGGGGTTTTAAAGGGTTCTCTTGATCAAAATGGTTCTTGCGAGAACCATTAGTGTTACCAAGAACCCTTGAAAAACCCTTTCTTCGGGAAAGGGTTTTTCAGAACCAAATGGTTCCAGGTAGAACCTCAGGCTTTGTAGAACCCTTTTGGAACCCTCATTTCTAAGAGTGTACAAATGTACTGACGTTCACTGTAATATGTCTTTGTCCTTTTTTTCAAATATACTGTATATTCCTGGCTTCTGTGCTAACAGGTATTAAAAGAACAGTACTATTGTCATGCCTGTAGACTCAATAGGTCAGGACATCTATCAGTATCTCAGTGTAGCTAGGATAGCATTCATGGTGGACAGTTTCCCACGGGGTCGTACCTATGTTCCCCGGGTCCTATGTTCCCCGATCGCGGAGCATCAGACCTTTTTTTTTTTTTTAAAAAAGGGTCCTATGTTGCCCACTTTGTATGTAACAGGGGAACATAGGACCATTTCTTTAAAAAAAGGTCCCATTTTCCCCGCAGGCGGCGCAGTGATAGTTTGGCTGATGTTTGGCACTGGTGCGCAGTGCGCATGTCACCAAAACCTCACAGGCAGGTTTCCACAGTTCCAGGCACATTTAACTGCAATACATAATCACAACAGCCACTATTTATTTAAAAAAAAGAAAAGTCCTATGTTCCCTGGGTCCTTTTGGGTGAAAAGCAGGGAACATAGACCCATTTTGTTCTATATTCCCGGGGAACATAGGACCTGGGGGAACATAGGTACAGCCCCTTCCCCACACTGCATACAGTCTTACTCTCAGTTATTGTTGTGTTTGGTGTTTCATAATAAAGCAAAAATAGCTTGACACAGCCCACAACCTCATGTTGGCAGCTTTAATATTGTATGTAGCAAGAGGCAACAGTTGGTTAGCTTAGCTTAGCATAACACTAGAAATACAGGAAAACAGACTCTGTCCAAAGCTAACAAAATCTGCTGACCAACACCCTCAAAACTCACTAAACACACTATACTTTGCCACACAATGTTGTGTAAAGTTTATTCCACGCAAAACACATAATTGAACAATTCTTGATGTCTGTCATAGTTTAGTGGCCAAAAGTAGATGCAAGTAGGTTTCTTTGAGAGGTTGCTGCTCTCAGCTTTAGGTTTATGTCGAACCTTCACCTAATCTCAGTTCACATTTTACCCCTAACCATAACTTGAAATTAGGTAACAAAAATGCATTAACGCACACGCAAGCGAACTGGTGGCTGAAATAAGCTTGTTGACAGGCTTTATTACAGAGTAGTGTCAGGAAAATGTCTTCCCAAGCAGTGTTTTTACTGACAAACTGTCCAGTGAAGTGGTTAATTAAGTGCTCGGGCTCCTGGAAAGCATTCGTCCAATTAGTTTTTAAAAGTTCACCACATGTAACGTTTTTCTGTGCAGACAGTTCCCATGTTTCCTGAAATTCATTTCTTCCCTCCCTCCAGTCGAAGGCCTGTGCGAGGGCGTCAAATCGGGCTTGGTGGATGTGGCCGTGTGGGTGGGGACCTGCGCTGACTACCCCAGAGGTGACGCATCTACAGGCTGGAACTCAGTATCCAGGATTATCATTGAGGAACTTCCTAAATAAATAAATAAATACAAAAAACAGTGCTGGTAGTGTGACAGCATGTTATCTGCTCCTCCAAATGAAATGATCAGGTGTGGGTTTTGCTGAGCTGTCACAGCATCACTGATGAACTTGAAGGTTTTGTTTGTTTTTCACTTGTTATTTTCATTAATTTGCTTATCATTGGTACTGTACTAGATTGCAGGCCTGTAAACAAGATAACTGCCATTCTGTCGACCAGAAATATACCGTTTTTCTACTTGTGGGTGCGGTTACAATCCAGTCACTAATGAATAGACATTGTGCCAAGACATTGACAATATTTGAATTATGTATTCATATGACCTGTTTAATGTATTCCACTTTTACTGTTAATAAATCAGTCTTTTTTTTTTTTTTAAGAACTGAACTCCTTGAAGCAATGAAAGGTAATGAATATACCAATATTACATACAGCGCATTCAAAACTGTTTGTATTTTATAGCAAAACGTCACAAAGCAGAAGTTACAAATTGTATAAAAATACAAAGAATGTCAACAAAAAAAAATCAATTTTTGACATGATGTGTGTAAAAATGAACATATTATTTATTTTGCTGTACACATAAAGAAATAATTTATAAGCAGAAAACAACAATGGGGCATTCCTGATATATTTAAGTTAACATAATTAGATCTTTAAATATTTCATTTATCTTGTTTTTTTTTAATATAAAAAAAGGCTATCCAACACATAACAGTATGTCCATTGAGGCAAACGGCAACACACTTCTCCCTCATCGTCAGTGTGTAGATGAAGACATCTTCATTACATCACTGAAAATATAGAATTTGTACGTAAAATAAAATACACCGTGTACTGTTTTCAAATTCGGCAACCCCCCCCCCCCCATTCATTCATTCTGTGCACATGAATTCTTCTCACACTGGCTCGTTTGGGTGTACTTTGATAGTTCAGAGACATTGGAAATGTGACCCTGGAGTATTTGGCACTGTCCAGTGCCCTTTATTTGAGTCTCATTCTTTTTTCCCCAAAAGTAATTGAGACACATTCTCATAAACTAAGAAGGTGATGCAGCAGGCAGGAGTGACACGAATCACATTAGGGATGATGCCTTTGTAGAAGCCAATGGCGCCTTCATTCCTGTAAAAACAAATGTAAAACGATATGTCAGAGTTAAATTGGACTAAAGTAAGAAACCGATACAAGGATGTTCAGTCCTTTTATGAGAATATCAATATCATACCTCCATGTGCGTCTTATCACATCCATAACGCCGTTGTATCTATTGTGCTGGTCTTGCAGGCGAGCACGCACCACCTGATATGGGTATGTTGTGGTCACAGCAAATATTTTGGATAACGCTGCCATTGAGATGTATTCCAATGCACTCTGTTTGTACAGACGGACAAATGGAGGACAGGGGAAGGAGGAAGAAATGAGCAAGAAATCAGCAGAGTGGGAAAACTGATGAGTAACTTCTCCCCTAATGCTAGTTATCAACTGCGGGCTTTGTTACAAGCCATATGTTTGTATCTGGGTATACACTGACCATGTTTCCAGCCAGCTCGTGGCTTACAGGGTTAATGACTCACCAGCTTTGCATCTGAAGGTGCTTTCTTGTATTTGTTGTAGTCTCTCTTGAGCTCCTCATAGGCCATGAATTGCAGCGCTCCATGGGATGTGCCAAACAAGCCAGGAACATAACCCTGGAAAATATGTAAGTCAGTCTGTTTTGCACTGAAAAAAACCAAAAGTTTTTTGTAAGCCAATCACCTTCTTGCCTATTTTATTAGCTTAACACCAAGTAATAACTGTTTTGACTTGAAAATAAAATGACTCATCAGCTCTACTGTGGCCAGCACAAGGGAGCACTGCCCTCTAGTGGTAAACCAGTTACTTAATAATCTACCAATACAAGCATTCAAGTGTAGAACGACTTAGTGACCCATTATAATAAAAAGTAATTACACTCCACATAACAATCTTCCTGTCTGTTTCTCTAGCCATCATTCGACAAAACTTGCTTTTCTGTACTTCTACATTACACAGATATCCAACAAGTCACTGTTAACTTATCTCACCTTGTAGAGTCCGTGGATTCCCTCATGGCGGTAGATCTTGACCAGAGCATCCACCATCCCAGTGTACTGTTTACTGGTTGGGTCAGCATTGTACTGAAGCACCAGTCGAGTCTTGGTAACCCAGATTGGGTTGGTTAACGTGAGAGTAAGCATGCCTATGTGAAGCCAAAAAAGAACACGGTCACAGTGAGGCTTAATGAGGGTGAAATACAGTACATACCACAGTAGTCAATTGATTAGATACACATGATTGGTAAAACAACCCACCGCTTCAAACAGTATATGAACTGTGAGGCTCAGATTCAGTTGTATCAGGTCATTCAGCTTTAAGTGACGAACACGGTGATAATGCAGGCCATATTTTAATATTGATATCATGGATTACTTTGGTTTCCTTAATAACAGCTAACCTGTTGTATAGAGCAGTGCTACAAACACCAGATCATCACCAGACTGATACCCAACATATAAAAATGTTAGCAGTTTAGCTGATAAATCATTTAGCTCTGATGCAGTTAAAACATATGAAAAAAATCTCAGTGTCTCTGCCTCCTTGCTTTTGGTGAAACATTCTGAAAAGTCTTTTGTTCAACCCCTAACTTCGTTTAGTGACAGGAAATGTACTCCGGTGACCCTGTAGGACTGCAGATTAGACTAACCTACTACCAGCCAAGGCAAGATTAGAGCAGTATCATCTAGTTTCTGTTGTTGACTGTGAGTGTGTGTGTATGTATGTGCAGGTGAACCAACAGTATTCAGATAAACGGCACAAACCTGCTCCGGCCGCTGAAACCAGGTGTTCCGTGGCACTCAGTGCAGTTTGACGCCCCTCGTTTTTGTACCCTTTGATTGCGTTGTAGCTGTAAGGAAGGATAGTTTAGGAGATAAAGCATCACCAGATCATTTCTAAACAATTCATAAAGGCTCTTATATGTGGACATGTTCCAACAAGCTGATACGAGTGCTTAATTGTGTACGTACAACAAAAAGTAGAGACCCCATGAGGCTCCAGCACCCCAAACATTGGGTGTCACTCCTTGGTACAGTCCTCTCAGCCCCTCCTGCTGCCAGACACTCTTCATACAGTGCATCATGCCACTGTACTTGGGTCGTAATTCCAAGCCATCACTGACTGCAATACAAAGACATTTATAGACATTTTCAGTTCCATAACAATAGTCAATCAAAGGCATTATTTGATATGGTGGTTGCAGACGTGACCCATACTATTGCTAAACAAGCGAGTGCAGGCGCAGTACAGGTATTTAAAAGTGCTATTCTGAACTGTCATGTTCTGCTGTTCTACAGCTGTTGTGGCACTTTTACTGAGGGGACATTGAAGCATGTTAGATTTGATAACTACAAGAACTACAACTCTGAACATTAGCTGGAAACTATGGCAACTACTGCCACCACCCTTTTATAGTAATAATGACATACTGTACCTGCAAATCTGATTTTGACCAGGTCCAGAGGATGAAGCACCAGTGTGGACACCACTCCCCCACTGAGTCCTGCGAACAGGTTTTCTATCTTTACGTGCCTAAAAAAATGTTGGACATGTCCAACTAACGAGGGTTTGCTGGACAGTCCCGTGTCCCCAACTGTGTGATTTGGAGCGGAGCTCATTTTTACCTATGAGGAGCTGAGCTAGCTCCTGTCAGCTAGCTGTGTTTACAACGTCCCGCGAGTCAAAACTAAACTGTTAAACGTACTGACAAAAAGGGTGCGCAGTCGCTACGAGCTCCTTATTATATGTTTTTTCATGTCCGTTGCATGCTAACAGCGGAACCACGTTTCTGACATGTGGTGGAGCTGGAACCCCGTGGACAGACATAACACGCAGTACCACCACTGCTCGACCTTGCTGATAGCGTTAAGTACTACATTCATGTCAACTTCCAGTTAAGACCTTCAAAATAAAAGGCAAAATTTTGGATTAATTGAATAAAGTATCACGAGACACTTAGTAACTCTAAAATAAAAATAAAAAAAAGATACCCCATAGCTCCCCCCGCGCTTTTATTTTTTTTATACTCATACTTTCAAAAAGATGACAGCAGATGTATGATTGACGCTATTCTTCTACATTTATTAACATAAAGTCACCTTAAAGCACGATTCACGCGCTGTTCTTGCACATGTAGTCGTGGTGTCATCTGTCTTTAATACAGACAACAATTTATTGTTTTCACAACACCTTGTTTTCATTTACGAATACTTTAAATAACAATGTAGCTGCATCATATTTTATTTCTTTGTAAACCAATTCATTTTCCGGTCCTCCTCGTGCAAAATTTCGACATTTCCTTTTTCAGTGACGCGATCTGAACGACTGGCATCCCAAAATGCAACGCGGCGCCACACTCTCCTCCTTCGTATCCACACATGCCTGCTAACATTTTTTCAGTTTAAAGTAATCCCAACCGCGTTTTAGGTTTGTTTCTACTCACACTGTGCTACCAAATGAAAGTTAAAGTCCTCTCGAGGAACCCGGACGACTATGTCCGGGAAACAAAGCTCGACATTCAACGTGGTAAGTTAAATACTTTAACACACGTCGTATGCTAAGGGATAAACACAGTTTGGCTAGCAGAGTGCTAGCTCTTTATTTATTATTTTCATGACCACATGCACCGAGTTGCTGTTATGTGTCTGCCTGATGATAATAATACTGCTTGTTAATACAAATTTTTATTTGTATTAACAAGCAGTATTATATAGTACCTAAGTTATCTATTACTTTCTCTGGTCTTAGTCCCTAGGAATTATGACCCAACACTGCATCCTTTCGAGGTGAACAGAGAATACACCCAGGCTCTGAATGCCACGAAGCTGGAGCGGGTGTTTGCCAAGCCATTCCTGGCATCTCTGGATGGACACAGAGATGGTGTGAACTGCATTGCCAAGCATACCAAAAGCCTATCTACTCTCCTGTCTGGTTCCTGTGATGGAGAGGTGACTGCAGCCAAACTTCCTTACTATAATTTAGTTTGTTGTGATAATGTGAAATGTGACATTGTAATCACAACCCTGACAGATTGTTTGATTTGATCTGCAGGTGAAAATGTGGGATCTTACCAAGCGTGAATGTATCCGCACACTCCAAGCACATGAAGGTTTTGTTCGCGGAATGGTTGTTGGCTATTGTGGAACTTTCTTCTATACGGTGATTGATACCATTTAAAATACCCATGTAAATGTTTCAGACTTAAACGTGTGTTTTTAACTGATCTTTGATTAAAAAAATGTTTACACATTGGCATTCCCTCGATAAAACAGACTGGTGATGACAAAACAATCAAGAAATGGAAAATGGAGGCTCCAGGTTATGGAGAGGAAGAAGAGCCACTCAACACTATTTTAGGCAAGGTATGATCAATAATTGTCATGTTGGTTAACATTGCTTTTTATATCTTTTTAGTGTGTTTTGCTTTATTTGTTTGTAACACATTTATTTATTGTTTAATTATCTCATTATGCACTGGATCACATTATGGCTGTAGTTGAAATACTTGTCCTTTTTTAGACTGTGTTCACAGGACTAGACCATCACCGGAAGGATGGTGTGTTTGCAACGTGTGGCCAGCAGGTGGACATCTGGGATGAGCAAAGGAGTACCCCAATTCGTTCTTTCACATGGGGTGTTGACAGCTTCAGCTGTGTCCGCTTCAACCCAGTGGAGGTAAGAGCCCACATACCCACCACCCCTAACACAACAGTTTCTCTTTGTTCAAACTTCCATTTGTGGGTCTAATATGAGGCTTATTTAAAGCTGCCACATCTTCCCACAGACAGAACTTCTTGCAAGCTGTGCCTCTGACAGAAGTATAGTCCTGTATGACATGAGAGAATCTGCACCTCTCAAAAAGGTGGGGGGACATCATTACGTTGAAAGAATTTTATCTGCTCTCAATTTCTTCACTATGGTAAGACATGGCATGTAGCTAATGCATGTTTTTATTTTGTATTTCAGGTTATCATGACAATGAGAAGTAACACATTATGCTGGAACCCTATGGAAGCGTATCACTTCACCTGTTCAAATGAGGACTATAAGTGAGTAAGAATGAAGTCAATAGGTTTATCATAGTGTTTTTATTTTAAAAATATCCTTCTGTTTGAAAACTTAACAGCAAAAACTCTATTGTAGCCTTTATCTCAAGTTTTAATTTTATGGTTTCATTCATTTGTTGTCATTGGTACTTTTTTTTTTTTTGAAAAATTAGCATTCTCATAACTGAAGAAAACAAATGTTTTCTCACCACCAGCCTCTACACATATGACATGAGGTTTCTGAAACGGCCAGTCACAGTGCACATGGACCATGTGTCTGCAGTGCTGGATATTGACTACTCCCCCACCGGGAAGGAGTTCGTATCTGCCAGTTTCGACAAGACCATACGCATCTTTCTCAAGGACGGTGGCCACAGTAGGTCAGTAACACTAGGTTTAAATGACCACTCGGGTCACTGTTTTATAGTTATGCTTTACTATGACTCTGTTGCTGGTCTGTGGACATGAAGCTTCTCTCACAGTGGAATCAGCTGTATGTTTTCTTTTAAGCTGATAGGATTTATTGGTAAAGTTATTTGCAGGATCTATAAAGTACATCTACTATTTACTTCTTCTAGGTAATCCTTACTTTTCTGTCAATCTTAAAGTATGATGTTAAAAGTGTTTCAGTGATCCCTCTGTATTGTTTAGACACAGTCTGTATATTGTTATTTGTGCTAAGGGCTTTTTCATAAGAAACTGTGAGCACCTCAATATATTTGTAAGCAAATATCAGGTGTGAATATTGAAATATATGTACCTCAGTCCTTCTATTTGGGCCTCCCTGGCCTTTAATAATAGAAGACATCCATTCATAATGTTATGACAATGTTAAATATCTGCTGTGAAAATAGCTGATGTGTAGGGGCTTGTTTTGACCTTCTTAGACCAGAACACCAAGCAGTTGTTTGGTTGCTATGTGCCAAATGGTACATGCAGTAATGTTTGTGCCATTGCCCAGCTCCAGAACAACCAGTACATGACATGAACGTACAGTTTTGTTAGTAATAGCTGGGGAATTATCACAGCATAGATGTGTTGGAGCTTAAAACACATAGTAACTGGTACATGCTGAAGAAGCAGTTGAATCACTTGAAACTTGACTGTTTATGGAATCCTTTTTTTTCCATATATCTATATCTTACACTGCAAATGTTTTGTCATAAGCATGGATGCCTCTAACAACAGTCATTATAACTAACCATGATCCAATTAGAAGTCAGTGGGGAAAGTGATCAGGTGAACAAGTGAAGAGGAAAATACCAGTTATGCATGTGGAAAAAGTTGACTACATAAAGAAACTCAAAGTAACCTTATAATTGAAGGAGATATACTTCCTGTTTAAAATGGACTACAACAGAACAATTTCATGTTTCCTATCAACAGTCTGTGACAATAATCATGACAATATTACTTCATTTAACACTCTAATCATGATGACAGAGATCCTTCAGCTTTAACAATGTATTCATTATTCAGACCATGTAAAACCTTGTCGAGTTTTGTCAGATCAGAAAGCAGAACAATAAGGTAACAAAAAATAAGGTGTCTGATCAGAAAACATTTCCATGCATCTTTCTAGAGGGCAAGGACAAGTCTTTCGTCACGGTTTGTTTTTCATCTTCTTTATTTTCTCTTTTGAAATTCAGGGAGGTTTACCACACAAAACGTATGCAGCACGTCATCTGCGTTAAGTGGTCAGCCGACAACAAGTACATCCTGAGCGGATCTGACGAAATGAACATCCGGCTGTGGAAAGCCAATGCAGCAGAGAAACTAGGAATGGTAAGTTCTACCCCATGGTCCTGCCTCATCTCCTCTGTCACACTCCTACTTTCATGCATATTGATTTCAACTTGCTTCTTTCTGGCCGCTTCTTTATAATTTCTCATCATAATGTCTCTAGCTGATCAATAGCTGTATTTCCCTCTTCTGCCTGCCATTCTGTATACAGTAACGCCTTCTAGTGCATTACCTGATCGTGTTTTATGAGTTAGCTGCATTTCTGTGACACAGCCATGGCCTGGTGCCCATCTCAGCAGGATAAGAGTGGGTGACAATGCCAGAAGCTATGGCACCACTGGTGCCAAGTGCCCTGATGGATGCTGACTGAGGGTAGAATCACTCTCATTAAGTACACTGTACCAGTTGGCACAGCAGCCCTTGTGGCAGGTGAAGGTCCAAAAAAACTGTAGAGCGTGAAATGTTGATAGAGAAACCACCAGTAAAATATTATATTTGACAACTTCATCCTCTTCCTGACACCTCCCCGTTTCCTCTTAGTCTCTTTGTTATTGGCCACCCCATGTCTTTTATGAGATATTATGTAAGCTTTGTCAGCACAAACAATATTGCTAATGTAATTTAATGCTCCACAAACTCACCAGCAATACACCAGTAAAATGTTGGGAAGTGTGTCAGTGACCCAAATACCAGTCGTGGCTCTGTAATAGAGACCAGTGGCGTCTTGCGTGCCATCCCGAGCAGCCATCTTTCTTTTTCTAATCGGATTCACTCTTACTTATTCTCTTAATGCAGCTTCAGAGTGGAAAATTGCCCTCCTTTTGGCACTTGTTTTACTGTCACTGTGTAAGAGAAGATTTATTTGCAAGCTTTGCACTTAAAGAGATCAGACAAGTGGTGCTATCAGCAGTTTAAATGGGCCAATCACTTAAAGCAGGCTACTCTGACCATAATGAAGCATTAACAATCCAGTTGTACTTTAATTATCAAGAAATGCTGAAATGCTGAATCAAGGCTTTGCATCACGCTAAACTATAGGATGACTTCTCTATCAGCTAAGGCATCCACCTTTCATTTATTTTTACTCTTCCTTGACTTAAGTAGTAACCATTGAATCTGGTGTAAATTAAATCTTTTGTATTTTAGACCTAAGGTGTGTGCAATTAATAGACTCCTGTTTGCTCCTTTTTAAGGCGATTGGCTTTTTGCTACCTGTTGATTCAAGTGAAGAAATCATACAGAATCTCTTTAAAACATAATTGACACTGATGTCTTGTGTAACAGTCAGGATTCCCTCTAGCCAATGAACTTGCCATAATTTGCAGTGGTTGGAATAATTTTGGACCAACTCAATGCAATAAGGGATTACTGACAATTCAGAGCTTTCTATTTTGATTGTACACCATTGTAAAGTGGGTTGACCTATCTTAAAAGTTTAAACGTGACTGCGAATCCTGTTCTCAGTGTATGGTGTATTTTATTATAAAGATATCATCTATCAAGTGGACATTGCCTGACCCCAGTTGTAGCCCAGTAAACGTGTTAGTAAAAAAAAAAGAAAAAACAGTAGACGAACCTGTACTTTTTCAGTCGCAAAACAAATCCTGGCACTTTTCACTTGGCTTCTCTATGCAGCTGTCTTTATGTTGCACTCATTTATCTTTAGCAGCTTTTTGTCACTTTGGTGCATTGTGCTGCTTATAATGAAGGATCCCTTTAAAAAAACAAAAAACAAAAAAAAAACAAGAGTTGGGCATCTTTCTCTGCTTTTTCTATATCTGGCCTGTTGACATGATACAATCACTGTATTTAGCGGGCTACCCATGTGGGTATCTTGGTAGGGGAGTTGGTACAGGATCAGCATCTAACGGGTCTTCTTCAACAAATTAAATCAAAGACAAATCATGGCTTTAATTAGAATAAAAGCCTTCGAGGAGGGAACGTTGCACAGAGGCAACTCCGACTAACTGCTGCTTTTTATGAGAGATGGAGAGGGAGGGATGTCGTTGAGCTGCTGTCTTCACTTTTTTATGGACATTCGATTCAGATTTGAAGTTGCTGCGTACTGTACCTTTTAGTTTATGTTGTAGAACACAAACACAAAAACTGTCAGTGACTTAAAAAAATTAATTTTTTCTCTTTCCAAGGAGTATTTTTTTGTCAAACTTCTGTTATTACTTGTAGTGCTGGGAATACGTGACATAATTCAAATCTTACCATGGGAATTCATGATGCAAAAAATTATATTTCATTTTCATGCAACGGATAAAAAAAACAACAACATTGTGAATACTTGCAATGAAGTCACAGACTCATCAGGATTAATAACAGAGTGAGCTCTGGTCTTCAGAAGAAGAAGTCTTTAGAAAAAGGCTACCAGAATTAGCCTTCAGTTCAACCATATAAAACTGTGAGTGTTTAAACACACATAAGCCACATTGTTGTATTTTTGACTCTAACAAAAAACCTTCACATCACATTCATTATTTCTGGGTTTAATGTCAGATATGACAGTCTCAGCAGTAACGTTTAAAAATGCACCTGCTTGGTTTTTTTTCCCCAGAGTAAGCCTTCTCATATCCAAATGAAGAAATACGAAGCCACAGACGGTAATTTATTAGCTTAGCACAAACACTGCTGGAAACTGGGGGAAGCAGTTTGCTTGGCTCTGCCCCAAAATAATAAAATCCACCTGCTGGCACATCTTAAGTTCACTGATGTGTTGTATCTTGTTTGTTTAATCTGCAAAAAATCAAACATTTGCAGAATAATGAATGGTGTGTGCCAGACTATTACTTAGGCAGGTGCAATAGCAACACCGGAAAATACCCAAAAATACCTCCATAAGTCCACTGGGTGTGCTTATGAAGGATGAAGGTGTAAGTTGGGGCTAAGGAGATGTCGTTGATTAGCGTAGACCTAAAATAAAATACATGACTTTGATAGAGAAGAACATATCTTTTTAAGTAAAAATATTCAACTGTAAACTCAAGTTTAACCTTAAATAACCGCTTCATGTTAAATCTTGTAAATTAAATTCTCGCGTCGGTTTTCTGCTTCCTGCCTCCTTACCCAGTCGAGGTCCAGCTGCATTACCCATGTGGACAGTAAAAAGAGAACATCGGGATCCAATTCTCCGGACATGATCCTGAATTAATATCTGGAAATGGCCACAGCACAGCTTTTAAGAAAAACATGCTGAGGATGCTGCTTGACTAGGATAGTGCTGTGTAATGAGCAGTGCGTCTTTTAGCCTAAACCATCTTTGTGCTCCTCATCTCCTTTTTTAATTGTGCCGCCTCTTACTCCACTCTGCTCTTTTCCAAACTATCTCTTATTTTTATTCATGTTCCTCTGATGTCCTTTAGCTGGCCCCTAGAGAAAGGCGAGCCGCTAACTACAGTCAGAAGTTGAAGGAGAAGTACCAGCACCACCCTCAGGTCCGACGCATTGCTCGTCACCGACATCTACCCAAGAACATCCACCACCAGAGCAAAGAGCTGCGGGTTATGAGAGAGTCTCGCCAAAGGAAGTAAGTGTTCACCGTTTCTCCTCTATTGTAGGTGATACGTAATTCAGCGACAGGGTTAGCATGGTTCCCTCCATGTCCATGTAAACATGACACCAGGATATTTCACATCTATGACATCACACTGACCTAATGGAAAATCTCAGCGATGGGACCGACCAAATCTGTCTGCGTCACTCTCACATGCATGTTTAAAGCTTGTTTGGATTGGTTGTCCCAGTTGTCCTGTGATGTCCAGTGATTCATAGCTCAGTCTGCAGCTCTGTTTTGTAATTACTGACAGGACTGAGAGATGTGTCAGATGTGTGTTTGGACTTGTGAATGATTTACTATTGATGTGTAATGCATTATTTTCAGGGTACATTAGTGCGGTCAGTGACGCAGGTGTTGGGTCAATACTCTCATATTCATTCTCTTCCTCCTCCCTCACCTCTGTTTGCCGATGCTCTCCCTCCCTCCCCCCTCCCTTTGTGAATATTCTCAATCTCCTCTTCTGTGTTTTTTAGGGAGAGGAACGTCCTCAAGCACAGCAAACCAGGAAGTGTTCCTTTTGTGTCTGAGAAGGAGAAGCATGTGGTCACTGTGGTGAAATAAAGACAACTGGAGAAGAGTAGAAGACCCAGGGATAATGAGGTGGAACTTCAGATCACACCAATACGGACCTTTTTCAGAAAACCCAATCTTGAGAATTAAAAAGATAAACACATTACAACTTAAGAATTGTGGGATGGTGGGCATTCATGCTCAATTTCAAGGACACTGACTAAATCCATACATAAATCAAGAAGGGTTTTAATTTCATTCACAGGAATCCTTAAAATGTTTGCAGCAGGTGTAACATGGAGAAAGTTTGCATTTTCCATCACAGGTGCCATAAAGTAGGACATAATAAACTGAACATTCTTTCACACTGTACCATAATCCCATCACACTATTTTTTTAAAAGATTTTTTATTGAATGAAGTTCAAGAAATGCTTAACTGTTTATTGGTGAAACCGATGCTTAAGACACAGGTGTTATGATGTGCTGACTGACCACGACTGAAGGCAAAAGTTAGGTCTTGTCTGAGCAACCTCACAACCTCCTCATCCTCCTGGTTTTCAATTTTCAACACATCAGTTTTCCTCTTTCTTTCTAGTATCTCTCACCTAATCGGTTACAAACGTTGTCCACGTTGGACAATCATCGGAATCATAAAGAAACATTTTGGAAATACACAGGCTGGTTTTATAAATATATAGTTTCATTATTGTTGATTCATTAACTCTTGAAGGAAGGCGAAGCCAAATGTTTCCGAGCATTCGCACCAAGCAAATATTCCCTTCTCAGTCTTATATTATATTTCATCTTAAAATCTGTATGTACAGGACTGATATTAGCACATGTGTGTTTATAATAAACGTGTTTGTTCTGGAAAAATGAATCATCCCTTGGAAAGAATAATGATCCCCTTTCAGTCAGAATTGAAACCTGGTGTTTGACTTGATGCAGCAAATCACTGCTGCTGGTGCTAATTTACTTACAACCCTTATCAGGTAGCAGCTCTATCCTCTTAATGTTGTCCTTCTAATCCTATCATCACTGCAGGCTGAGGGAGGGCAGAATGCGCTGGCTGGCTTTAAAGCATCTTTTATCTGAGGGTCAAGAGCTGAAAAATACAAGATGGGGTTGTTGTCACCTCATGAGTAGCTGTGGAGAGAGAAAGTCACATTTGTTTTTTGTTTTGTTTTTTACTAAAACAGCACTGAACATGATTATCTGGTATAATCATTAATTACTTCTGCAATTAATGTTGAAATGGTGCTGCAGCTATTTAGGAGGTCATGTTTTTGGCACCGTTTGTATGTCTCTGTGTGTGTTATGCAAAAAAAAACTTCTGACCTTGAAACTTCAGCGAAATCGATAAAGTCTCTCAAGAAATCATGCGTATGGAATCTATGGACATGTAGAATTTGGTATGGATCCAGGTATGTGGATTTTAAGCAATGGTTTTCACATCTATTTAGTTTAGAGTAACTCAAATGTATTAGGCTTTCTAATACATGTAGAAAAATGTATTGAAGTGCATTTTGATTCAGCAGCTTTTGTTTTTCTTATTTTCAACTGTCTTGTGTTTGTTAAGAAGTCCAACACCTGAAGATAAAGTTGACAGTGAACTATATAACAAAAGTAAGAACAGGAAACACAAATTTCTTCTTTTTTTCCACAGTGTTCACACTGTCTGAGCTTTTCCTCCGTCATCACAGTTTGTCACTATTTACACCTGCAGCTACAACAACTGTCACCAGTCATCTTCTGTATTTATGTCCCCACTTCACATTTGGCTCCATGCACAGTCCTCATCATCCTGTTATGAAATATGCGTGATGCTCCAGCTGCACACATCGTGCCCTCGATTCCAGTCCGTGTTTTACCGGCTGCTGTGTCTTCCTGCTGTCAATGAACATCCAGCTCGTCCTCTGGCCTTTTTTTTTTCTTATTCTTCGACGTGTTTCCATCGCTCCGCCCTCTTCTTCCTATCTGGATTTTTTTGTGTGTGCCTCCTCTCCCTCTCTCTTACTCACTCTCTCCCCTCTCATTGCATCCATTTTTGTGCATTTAAGAAATCTCCAAGAATAATCAACCTGGAGGAAAGCGAGCTGAGCAGAGTGACCGCGGAGGGTTAAGGAACTCCAAAGGAAAACAAAACGAGGACGGACCGGGCATCTTTTATTCCAGTATGCGAGTGAAACCTCTCTGAAGAATGGCAGCGATGGGTTAGACAGGATTTACCATGACTGCAAAATAAAAGGCAGGAGTTATTTTATCATTACTATTAGTATTGTTAGTTTTATCATGATTCTTCCTCTGCTTGTTTTCCCTGGATGGATGGACGGATGGTTGGATTACCTGGTAGATGGTGGTGTGTAGCCCACAGCCTGTGCCTCTTGTTCGGGATCATTTATACTCTCACTGATGTGGTGTTCTTTCCTCTTTTACAGCATTTTCACGTGTGATTTTGTGCGTGTGAATGGTGCGGATGTTGCTTCCGTTTGCAGTCAAATAGCGACCACTCAGCTGCCGCACACATTGATAAATCGATCATGAGTTTTGGATGAAGTCTGTATTATTTTTTTTATTTTTTTGATGCTACTTACTGCAGCAAAAGTAATAACAATAATAATACATGCATGTTGGTACGTATTATGGGATGTCAGTGTCGGTGCCTGCAGCAACACCCGGCCACTAATGTCACTTCTGACCGCACTGTAATGTAACAGCATGTCTCTTGTACATGTAGCCAGGATGCAGGTGCTAGTGGTGATGGTGCTTTTATGCCTTGTACTTTTAATTTCCCTCTGCAGCCACTGTGTGTAAAAGATGTCTGCTCCACACGGGCCCCGGGGCGGTGCTGGCCCTGCTGCTGCTGCCGCTGCCGCCGCCGCCGCTGCTGCTGCTGCTGCTTCTGCCTCAGCGGGCGGCGCCATGCCGGAGTTGCCGGACCTCAGCCACCTCACCGAGGAGGAGAGGAAGATCATCCTCGGTGTCATGGACCGACAGAAGAAAGAGGAAGCGAACGAGCAGTCGATGTTAAAGTAAGAGAGAGCAAAGAAAAGGGTGGCAGCAGCAGCCCCGAGTGTGAATATTCTTCTTATGATTGTGATTATTATCGGTGCTGTTGTTATGGCGTGAATAACTATAACTATGTGACACTGGAGGGTCATGTTTCCTCTTGACATGTTAAGCTTTAACAGCCCACGGTGACCAAGGTGAGGCGAACCTGTCCCTCGCCTGGTTTATCTTTCCTTGACTCCTCCTCCTCTTCAGGAAACCCTACATTTTAATGGCTGACTATCATTTTTTAATAATGCGGCATATACGCTCCCTCTCTCTCCCTCTCACACACACTCACATCCTGTGTGTGTCTGTGTACTTTGTTGTGGTTATAGCTCGATACTCAACTATAATGGGCTGGGTTAGCAGCAGCGGGCGCCATTTTCACGTACAAAAAGCACGCCAAATTGCTTAACCTTTCCCAATTCACGTCACCGAGATTACACAACATGACAGTGGAAAGATCATTTAAGGTCTCCTTTGTGGCGATGGATGGTGTGCGCCGGGTGCGTGTGTGTAATTTCAACGCTAAATTCTCAGCAGATCCTGACCAGCCCCGTATACACCCTCCTCCTCCTCCTCCTCTCCTGCTCCTCTTGTGTACAGACGTCGCTCGGAGCTGTTTCAGCACCACGGCGCTGTCCACACAGTAGGCTTTTGGCTTTTTTTTTTAAGGTGGACCGGCAGCCTTTTACTGTTCCTGAGCCATGTACCCCTGTTGTTTCTATGGTGGAATACTGCACCGTGTCGACTTGCTCCTGTTATAAAAACACACTCAGATGATATGTTCTTAAGTAGAAAAATATTTGGTTTCACTTTGTGTGGGTTGGCAGGCCCATGAAGGAGTGAGGAGGAGGCCTTAAATGTCTTCTACCCGTTGATTGTCTTCGTTGAAACAGAGGGGGGGATGCAGGTCTGGCCACCGGACGTAATAGCTCTAGGGAGGCTAACTCACATTAGACTACAGTTTAGGGCTGAATGATTGATTGCAAAATAATGAAAATCACAATGTGACAAGACAACATTATGATTGTGCTGCAGGAGTTCATTGGCCCCCCAAAATATGCTCCTCGGATGTCAAATCATCAATATTTGGATTTTGTGTTTATTTAAAACAAAAAAACGACAAGTTGAAACAATTATAATCATATTGCGATAGCTGTCAAAATAATCACAGTCTGATTGTCCTCTACCACATCATTCAGCTCTACTACTAAATACATGGTAATTGCATTTATGAATGACTCAAGTCAAAATCACTGGCAGGGGCGGGCAATTAAACACCATTTGTTTTATGATCTCCTCTGCTCCATTTTGGTACCACAGCACAGTCCTATAGTCACATGTATTTGCATCAATTGTGTAGTTGTTGTGTATTTTTCTACAGACGAGTAAGGCTTAAACAGAGAGGGCAGACAATATGACTTAATATGCTCATTGTGCAGGGCCCTGATGCAGATGTGTGCGTTTGTGTTTTGTGCTCATCTTAAGGCTGTAGCATGGACTGCGTTATTACATTGGTGTGGAAATGAATTGAAGTTTCCGGATCCCTGTCGCTGCTCTTGTCGGTGCTGCTCGGTTTTGCAGCCTCCCAGCATGTGAGCTACTGCATGTGTGCCACTATCACTGGGAGCTCTTTAGCAGCATTAGAGCTGTTGTTTTCCATCATCAGGTAAATGTTTGCACTAAGGCAGCATTCCTAATGGAGAGAGAGAGAGAGAGAGAGTGAGTTGTGCAATCCCTTTCTAGTGCTGCTGCATGATAAACATGACTCATGTACTCTGAGACATGGCTACCTCAGCCGCTGTGGTGTGTGCTGTGTGATTCATCCAGGCCTTTTCCATCTAACTCCCTTTCCTCTTTTTAACCCCCCCCCAAATGGCTGATTGTTTTTCCTGTTTTTCTTTGTCTGAGGTGAAGGGGGGGGGGGGCTGTCAGTTTTAGTCACTCTTAGACTCATGATTGAGCTTGGGCAGAAGAGACTGTTCTTTTCAAGAGACAATGTCTGACTCACTGTCGGTCCATAGTTTGTGTTAAATGTGAGTGTAGGCCACATAAACCTTGCATACAATATGTCAAAAGGATGAAGAGGCCTTTTTTAATTGATCGCTTGTAACTGTATTTGCATGGGAATTGTGTTTCCAGAATCACAACCTGGTTAACGGAGGTTTCTATCAACAGCAAAACATCTGATGTAAGGTGGATTTAAAGGGCTAGTGGCCACCATGTTGCTGTTCATTCAGACGTTTCTTTAAATATTTTATAGGGTCGAGCCATATTGGTTTGGTTTTAATGGGCTTTGTCTATATGTACATGGTGACTCATTATGAGTCATCATAACCGTAAATCCCCACTTTACCTATGAATCACAGCAGCACGACATATCTCGGAGCAGCTGACTCCGAGTATGAACGACCGCAGTGGATTAACTTTTCATTGAGTGTTCGTAAGCATTTCCTGGCATTGGCGGAAATAAACACCCACATGGAAACATCCAACCCTATACCGCATACGATTCTGCGCCGTCACGGCCCAATCCTACAGCTGCTCTGATGGTCGGGAAAGTGGCAGTTAGAACATTGCAGTGTGTAAACTAACAGAGGGAATCCTGGGAGGAGGGAGGGAGGGATGGAGGAGAGAGAGAGAAAGAGGGAGAAGCCTCCAGCTGCAGGGCTTGCCAACTTGCTGTCATCTCACTTGAGGTGCTACAGAGAGTGTGGATGGAAACCCAGTGCTGCTGACTTGCATGTAATTAGCTTACAGCTCCTAGGCTGCTCAGTCTTAGCAGGCCTCTCTATGTATGTATGTATGTGTCTGCATGTGTTGCACGAAAGAGAAGTTGATTTCTCGAAGTCCTTAAGGTGGCGCTCATTCATAGCTCCCACTCCCTCTACTAAAAAAAAAGCTCCTCAGAGCTGCTATTTATTTATTTCAGAATCTTAGCATTTCTACACGCAAAAGCTTTCTGTGCACCAGCGAGTCCCTGAGCAGTCTAACAATGATGATTATTATGGGATCCCCGCCCCCTCCCACCCAGACACTGTGTATCTTGCAGCCAAGCATCAGCTGCCTGTGATGGGGTTACCCCACAGAAAGCCTGGGGCTCCACTTCTCCTCCAGTTCTCCAGGGCCACTTCCTGGTTCTGCTTGGTGGCGAGGAGTGGCTGGAGTGTGTGACTTCTTCACTTCATATTTTCTACCCCCGTATTGCTTTGCTGTTCTTTCTATTTTCCTCTCGCTACATATTTAACATCCCAGTAAATACTCTTTTGTCAGTGTTAAACTCACGGATCAGGGGACTGTTTTGTTCACTCAGGACCTTCCTTTGTCAGAGCTAATTATACTGACTGCCTTGTATGAGGCACTCCCACTGAGATGCAGCTATTCCAGGCCTCCAAAGTGTCTGCTGGCAATAGAACATTCAGTTTATTATATACTGTGTGATGTAAATGTAACATGGCACTATGGTGAAGATACTGTATACTAATGGATTGTTGGAGGAGTTGGCTTCATGTTGTGGTAAAACGGAAGGGCACCACGCCAAGTTAGGAGTACACCTTCATTCATGGGAGGGACCGAAGAGGGATAGATAGATGGATAGATGACTTTATTAATCCCCAAAGGGAAATTGAGATGTCATAGCAGCCTGGACACGAGGTACAAACACACAACAATTATACAATACAGAAGGTACATCAAAATAGAAAGATAAATTGCTATACAATTGGAACCCAATTGGAGTACAAATAATAGTGATAAAAACTGCGAGCAGAATTACTGTGACCGACTTGGCACAGGCACAATATATTCATTAAGTATTTTATACTATACAATACACTGATATACAATGATATAATAAATGGTATCACATGTTAAATAATAACAGCAATAATACAATAAGGTCCAAATCAAAAGGATCAGAAGCTCAGATGTTCTTAGTTTTAGTCCATGATAAAATAAGATAATACTTAATATGCGTAAAACCCCCCAAAACATCCATGACATCACAACACAGTTTAGAGGATGGAGCACGTCTTTGTCTCAAGTTGTATTTACAGTTTCCACAATGCAGCAGGATAGCATAGCCTCTCACTATACTTGCGGGGGTCTATGTTCACTGACACTTTATTATTTTCATGTTGGCCCTTCACTGTTGTCACTGATGAGCTTTTACACTAACAATGCTACACCTTTATTGTTTACACTGTTATTCCACTGCATTACTTAAATGGGAAATCATAGAATAGGAATCATACATTTAAATCTACTTATGATTTATTGTCTCATCAGTTCTTTATAATGAGTTGAGGAAGAAAAAAAATGAGCATGTTCCAGCTATGTTAGCATGTAACATAGCTGTGGTGAGAGCTATAAAGGTTGATGTGTGTGTGTGTGTGTGTTCAACAAGAAGAACACTGACCTAGAATTAGCTTTGATTGATCTCATCCCATTTCCTTTTTCTGTTAACCCCTCACCCCCTCCCCCCTCTCCACCTCACCGTCCTGGTCATTTATCTGATCTGAGTGCGAGTGTGAGAGAGCTCGGTGTGCCAGCTGGAGTCAGAGCCACAGAGAGGCCCAGTGTCCCTGGAGGTTATGGAATCGTTTCACCTACCATGTGCTGCACACACACACACACACACACACAAAATGCATCCTAGGCTTCTGATATTCCTATCATGTGCTTCCTGTAAAGTACACTTCATTGCAACTTAGCATTGAACAAAGAGTAGGAAGTGGTAGAGGCTTTGGTACCATGTGTGTGACCAGAAACATGAATTAAACAAAGCCTCAGTGACCACAAACTGAAGAGGGAAACCTGCGGACAGAAAACCTGAAACCTTGAGAAACAACACTTGAGGCCTGCTAATCATAGTACAGTTGTCTTCTCGTTATAAAAACCCTCTGTACTGAACTAAGTTACCTTCATGTCAATGAAGCACATTTTAATTAGAGACAGGCAGAGATACCTGCCTGTCTGATGTTTGTGAAATGAGGCACTGTGTAGAATCTTCCCACTGGACAACATACAGTACAGTATATAGACACACTGCCTTTCTCTTTTTCCCTTCACTCACTCGCCTTCCCATGCAAAGAGCAGATTCAGTCATGAGCATTCGAGTCTCCCATCCCCCACTTTCCCCAAGGGAGAGGCAGAGAGAAAGGGAGAAGAGACAGAAGAGAGGATGGTGTCTTGACTAAAGCAGAATGCACGCCAGATAAATATGTCATCATGCTAATTAAAGTAACAGTATTGTGTTTTTGGTCATGCGGGGTTGGTTGGCATTTAGTGGACGAAATCTACTTCACAACACATCATTGAAATAATGTATAAAATATTCCACTTGTACATTACTCATGTGCAGTGGAAACAAAGCTTGATTACAGGTCTTTTGATGCTCTGTTGTTCCTCTAATTTTTATTTATTTTGCGTTTCAGCCATTAACTTACTGTAATTGTCGGAGTGCATTTGTGCTGTGTACTTTAAAATGCTCCTCTTCTCCCGTTGCTTGCCGTCCAGCGCGTTTTGTATCCTGTACACATTTCCAGTCGGTCAAATAATGGTCTTGCTGTAGGGTACAGATTTTCCTTCCAGTCGCCGTGTTATTTATTGCCCTTAATGACGAAGGCTAGTGTTGTGGCTTATTTTGTTGTTGTCAACAAATCACACGAAAAGACCAAAAGCAACTAATCTCTCTACTTTGAGCTCCGTTTTCTCTCCTGAGAAATATTTAGCTGCCAAATGCTCCACTGTTCCCACCACCCAGTTGCAAATATATTGTCAGTCACTGGCTGCGAGCCAGCGCCCGACCAGTTTCCAGAGATTTTTCAGTGCTAATAACGGTTGCTATGGATGAAAATGAGTTTGAGGTTTGTGGCACTCAGCTGAAGTATGGTGTGGGCCATAAAACTAAAACAGTTCTCTGTGGATTTGTCAACATGTGCATTTTTTTTTTATACCTATTGTTTTCATTTAAAAAGGTCTGTGAATGAGGCAGATGGACTATTTTCAGTTGAGGACTAAAACACATTTGCATAGTATATCGAAACTTAGGAACATTATTTGTGGATTTATTTAAAAGTCTCATGTCAACATGTCACCCAGGGCAACAGCATGCCGTTCTGTTTGTTTAGTTTTAGAGTCAGGTCTATGTGCATTATTCCCAAATGCAACCTGAGGGCAGTTGTCCATCATATAATTTATTTAAATCCAGATTATAGTCAATTCCCAAAAGTGTCTGCATAAAAAAGGTGAGTCCTTCCATCAACATAGAGTCCAAATTATTCCATAGTCACAATATCTCAGAGATCAGAGATTTGCACTTTACTATTCACCATTGTGGCTTTTCTTGCTATAAGTGACTCATTTTTTTTAAAGAGAGACAGTTATGTGATATTCTTGTTTTATATGCATATATGAAGATATTATATTGCAGTTCTTTATCTGTTGCAAACTGAAATACTGGAAGGCAGTCTCAAGATCATTATCTATTCCACAACTGAGCGAAGTGCAATGTGATGTCCTTAACCATTGCACGTTTGCCCGCATTCATTTTTAACAACTCGGAGTAGAATTATAGATATAAAGTGTTTCTGCTGCTTATAATTACACAACATTTCTCACCTGTAGATATTTGTATTCGTCTTTATTTGATAAGTGATCACAAGCTTTCAGTGATTCAAGTATTATTATCCCACTCTCAGTAGTTGCTCTTTGCCAAGGCGTAAGATCAGAGCTCTGAGTGTTCTGTCAATTTCAATGTGAGACAAATCGGGAGAGAGTTGTGGAATAACTTTGTAAGTTTTCTTCAAGCCTGCAATATTTTCGATATTAGAAGGTCGGCTTAGTAATGTGTGGTCGTTATTTCAGGCTCTTACCAAGGAGGAGATCAAGAGAGGACAAGAGATATACAGAAAGCTGTCTCTTTATGTGTTTGAATAGTTTTTTTTTCCACATATAGATGCTTGTTGAAAGGTTCAAGTAATTGTTGATTTTAGTATAACATTTCAGAAGAGCAAACAGTATATATATATGTATATATTATATATATATATGGACTTGGTTTTATGACCTGAGCCGCCACTAACTACATTTATCCTGTGTGAGAAATGAAATGAGAGGACACTTGAGGATAAGCTGTGAGAGGGCAGCATGAGAGGAGAGTATAGGACAGGTTAGCATAGGAGAGAGGGGAGGAAATGAGAAGGGGCGACGGGAGAAGAGAGGGCAGGAAAGGAGAAGAGAACATCAGAGAGAAAATGAGAGGAGAAACGGTGACGTCTGAGATGCTATCAGGTCTCGTTCCCGATATGACAGCCTTAGTCCCCATTGACAGAGCAATCAGCATGCCATCTCCCATAGCTTGCTATTCTCCCTCGTGGCACAGCACAGCATCGGGCTCTATTGTCTTTCAGAGCTTTGTTCTAAATAACATCTGCATTCGTCAGCATAGGTTTTATTCTCTTCTGTACTTTCATCCCTCGAGCAAAGTTTGAAGGGATTTTCCTGTCCCTGGCTGTGCAATTTGAAATGCCCTTGGTGAAACCTGACAGTAGGAAACTGTTTTTTGGATGAGGTTGTTTTAACTGGTACAAGGAGAGTTGTGTGTGTGTATATATAGAAACGTATGAAACACTGCAGCATATGTAGATCAGGTTTGACATTAGAATTATACCCGTATACCTTTGCATACCTCTGCCGACCTAAATGCCCTTGCAGTGTTCATGAATGTGAATTAAAATTCCTTCATCCACCGTCTTAATAACATCTGGCCATGTGAAATCTATTTGAAGAGCGGTATGTGATGTGATCACTTGAGAGCGCGACGAGTGATCCTGGACTGAGTCGGAACAGTGTCCATCTAGACGAACCACCAGCACATCTGGGCTGCTATTACATAAGTCGACTGGCATGAAACACATTGAGCAGAGTAGGGGGAAACAGAAAGGCCGGAGAACAAATAAATAAAAAGAAAATTTGAAATGTAGATTACAATGAAGGAAATATCCAGCGCTACTAGGTAGCCAGTGTGCTGTCTTTGTTTTTTTGTTTTTTTCATTTTGCTGTGTGTATTTGACACTCATGGATTGTGACTACTCAGCGCTGGTTGCTGTGGTGTAACGCTCTTCCCGTAAAGCACACATTTACAAGGGATTATATACGAGGGAACCAAACAAGACAATTAGACAACAGTTCCCATGACCCTGCACTGCTTCCCAATGTCATCAGTCATTGTATTTGAGTTTTGGCTGAGGGGCCTCTAGCAGCAGAAATTGCATACTGTGTGTTCAATAGAAATAAAGCTAGAAATGACTGTTATTTCCAAAATTCAGTCTCCCCGTATAGGGGAATGTTTTCAGACTGCACTGATGCTTCTCTCTCCCCTGTGACAGTTCCTTGGGATTTGTTTTATGATAGTTAAACCTTGAAAGGTCAGAGAAAGGACAACTCCACGGGATTGAAAGGAGATGTCAGAAGACTCGATATTATTGTCTGTTTAACTAAACTGCACTCATTCTTATTCCTGAATGTGCTGGACACTAGTTAAATCTCTATTTTGATTTATTTCTGATTCATGTTTTCATTTCTGACTGTGTATTTCTTCATAGTTTTGCATTTGATTTGAACCAGAGAGCGTTTATGACAGGTGAATGCAGAGAGATGGGGAGGCTGTTGAATTGCTCAATTCCTTAAGGTGGAACATGGCAGAGGGTCATCTCAAGCAGATTGCACTCAAAGAGTGCACATTCTCATGCTGTTTTTTGGACTATTAATAGTGGAAACACTCAACTTCCTGCAGTGGTCCTTAAGCAGCCAGGCACTGAAACAGACAGCAAAGCCTGAGGTCATTTAGACATCCAGGAAAGCCAGGCAGCAAGGCAAGGAGGCTTATAGGACAAGCTCCAACCAACAGTTCGAGTTTAATGTGTATGAACTGCATTCATTATGTGAAAGAAAATAGTGGGACTGGAACTGGTTTCAATGATAAATAGATGTATTCCATTGTATATATCTAGGGAACTGGAATTAATGTATATAAAGTAGACAAACCATCACATCTGATATGGGGGAATCCAGGGTGAAGTTCAGCATTCAGGAATGCAGGTCAGCTGAGATGGTGAAGGAGTGGAAAGGTTGAATCTGGCAGACAGAGGAGGCAAGAGACACCAAAAGTCATGGCTTAAAAAAAGTCAGGACAGTGAGAGAAGACCTGGACTATTGGTCAAGCTCACTTAGCAGAGCACACTGACAGAAAAGGGGGAGCAAAGTGGTGACAGGCAAACACACACATATTGGCTCAGAGAACCAGGAAGTGCCAACTAAAAATAAACCTGCTCATTCAGTAGCAGTTAACGGTTGTCTTTTTAAAGCGGACCTAGACCGGAAGTTCAAATTAACGCTGTTTTTTAGTGTGTATCTGCGTCATTACCTTGTTTAAGAAGCCCTGAAGGTTCAAAACAAACAGTTCAGCCACTGCTGTGTTGTATTGTAATCTCGGGCTCAGCGAGATCTCTGAAAAAACCCGGTCCGGTTACGTAAACACCGGCTCTCCTGAACAGCAGATCCTCCTGGTCCGGGCACATCCGGTTGCGTACATTGAACCGCAGAAGAAGAATAACGTCCGTTGTGGAGGTGTTTCACGAGCGACAGTGTCTTCTGACTCTGGGTCTGACTCCGGGTCAAAGTCATAAAAGGGACTGTGGCGGGAGTCGTGACGAAGCTATTTTTAAACATTGTTAAATCAATGCTTTGATAATGAGAAGCAGTGCATCCACCTTTCCAGAGGGGGGAGCTGCGCTTCTGAGAGCGGATGTGCTGAATAGTATTGGCCAATCACAAGACTCTAACATAACTAACATATATGTGCAACAGGACCACTCTAGGTCCGCTTTAAAAAAAAAATCCCAATCCCGGTTATAACTTCTAATGAATGTGATGGTCCAGTATTAAAATGTAATCCCCTGCCAACAGTGCTCCCCTGAACCACTGTCTGACTATGTGTTATGCAATAGTAAAATACAGATAAACTACACATAACTTACCAAAAAATACTGTAGAAAAACCTTTCTCTCTGTCCCTTTCTCTTGTCTTGCAGAGCTCACAAACTCACTGACCCTGTGGTGAAACAGAATATTGGATATTCATGTTTGGGTTTGGCTACTTTGTGCTAATGTGTTATATGTTATTGCTGCATTTTATGAGATGCATTCAAAGACCCTGGCAAATTCATCGTCACTTCTCCACAGGATCTAGGCACACTGAGCTTAAAAATGGGGGCAGCTTCAAGATGTGTTCAAGAAACCATTTAAATTCCATCACTTCTACATCAACACACGTGCAGTCCACAAACTGAATACTTGCTGCTGCTGCCACCTTGTGATAACAGATGCACCACAAAATCAAGTAGTCGTTTGAGTAAAAAGTATAATTTATTATACGTTCAATAAATTATAAAACCGTTGTGTATCTTTTTAATGCACCTACGAATAGTCTGATATTAAATAATCGTGACTGTCCCTAGCCGTCGGTGACGATTAACCCATAAAAATAATCAAAATGAAAATAATTAAATGAATGAAAGCAATAAAATGCCTTACTAACAGATGCTTCGCTTGTGCACACTAGTGCGTGAGCTGGTGTATTTACGAGCAGTAGTTTACACAGGGCAGACTAATCTCTCCTTCCCTGTGTGTGTTTTTGTGTCCGTTTATGTTCTGCTCATTCAAGAGTCAGCTGGTTGGAGCAGGTGCAAGCCGGTGACTCAAACATGTGCATGCTGCTTAGCCGCTCCTTCTAATATGCCTTTGTGTGGCCAAAAAAAAAAAAAAAAAAAAACCCAAACCATCCAGTGCTTTGGATGAACAATTGCAGCCACCCTGTGTTCCTCTGCCATAGAGACGTAGAAGTAGACTCTCAGGGAAATGAAACACACACATGTCCTGTAGGCCTCACAGTCTCACTCATTAACTGGTGCAGTGATTCTGTTGGCAAACTTCACATTTGCTGTTATGAGCGTTTTTAAAATGCCTACTGTAATCACATTATATATTTTGATTTGCTTAAAATGCGGTTTGTTCTCAGCGATGAAACTGGGATTAAGGGTTTGATGTGTAGAGCAGCTTGATAGTCCTTTACATCCTTTCCATGTTGTACAGTAGGTAGATTACAGAAGCAGCCGCCATTTTCATGATGTCACTAATGCAGGCGTGGCCCTTATATAAGTCCACTGTTTGAACTCTATACACAGGCACTGACATGTAACCTACACTAGGACATACTGTACAGCATATACAGTAGACCACTGCTCATGCTGCCTCGGGCTGAAGGTGGCTTTGTGGAGCTTTAAATGCATGATTTCAGTAGTGTATGTGTGCATGTGCTTTCATGGTTGCTCGGGTTTGTGTAGTCTAGCGTGGCGTACAGTGAGTTTTCATCCCCATCATCTGACACTGATGAGGAAAGAGACACAGAGAGAGAGAGAGAGAGAGAGAGAGAGAGAGAGAGAGAGTCGTTGTTGTGATCCCGGGATCCTCGACCAAAGTCTGATGGAGGATCTCCCACTAATCCCTTAATATCACTCGTCCCACTGAGATACTGCTACCATCGCCATGGTGATACTGAGATGGCCTGGATGTGTACCAGTGGAACGAGAAAGGGGGCTGGGAGAGGGGTGGGTGGAGGAGGGTCACTGCAGCGATACATGGAAAGGAGGATGCTTTGTGAAACACAAGTAGAATGGTTTGAAAAAAGGAACTAAAGTCACTCCAAAAAGGAGGGAGAAGAGGCCACATTGGCCTTGTTTTGCCACTTGTTTGGACAATAACTGTAAGGCGGTCGCCTTAACCTCAAGTTGACGGCTGTTTGGATGGTTGTGTGGCTTTAAATCTGCTCAGTGAAGCAGCTCGCGGAAGGGAATCCTTTTGATTTTGGATTCAGCAGCAGCCAAAAGCAAATTCATCATTCTGCCCTCACACAGATGTTAGGAGCTATTATAATTTCAGCCCTACAGTACTGTTGCCACATCTGTTCATCTGAATGAACGCTCTACACAGCTCTTGTGTGTGTGTGTGTGTGTGTGTGTGTGTGTGTGTGTGTGTGTGTGTGTGTGTGTCTGCTGCAGCCTTTGCAGAATATGCTGACTTCATGAGGTAACGGAAACCATTCCGGGGCGTGTAACTTCATATGGCATCTGCAGCAATATTTCTGCAAAGTGATGGGTGTAGCCTGTATGCAGCGAGGTGATATCAGATTGCCCCTGGACTTGTCTGCCTGTGTACACTGTATGCAGTTTAGTTAAGCAAGCTTATGGTGACGTGCTGTAGCGATGAACTGGAACAGGAAGGAGTAGAGCAGGCAGGGCCAACAATAGTCAGGGTATCTATTACCTCTCTATTGTTAGCCATGTGCAGGCTATTATTATAGCTCCGAGTGAGACACAGACAGCTGACTGCAGTTTCAGTGCAGCCTACCTACCGGTTCCTCAGCTGGGAACAACAACACCATCATGGTTTTTATGTGTCTGAGGATGGAGCTAATAGGAGATGAGGGCAATGTTTGGAGAAAAGCAGACAAGTGGAATATGATCAACGTTGTCACTGTGGCTTATTTGCTACTATTTCCTTTTGTCGTGGAAAGGCTGAAAGTAGGCTTTTGCTGACTATGAGACTGGATATAATGCGGAAATAGCGAGACTGGGCAGAATTGGTGCTCCAGGAGTTGTTTGACGGCTCATCCCATGTATAACAGGGTTAGAGGAGGACATGGAGATGCATTCAGCAGCCGCTGTCTGGCTACTGGAGCTAAGACACTGGGCTAATGCATAGGGCAGTGACCTTACTGTGGTGGGGTTAAGGCTGACTTTTGAGAGTATCCCCAGTGGAGCTGTTCGGCGTCGTATGGGAGGAGTTGTGACGTTAGCACAGGACAATGTCAGCTGCCAAGAAAATGCTGAGCACAGCCAGAATAAAATGTATCCGTGTCAGAGTGAATAAGGTGGGCTGACAGAAGACACAACCGGTGTTCACATACAGAGCGAGGCACGTTTGTGCACATGCTGTTAACCCAGCACTCGTGTGCAAGAACACAACTTTTGTGTTGTAACCTGAATAAATGCTGATATGCATGCGACTGTAAGATAAAAAGTGATGTGTTGAAATGAGCATTGCACATTGTCTCCTGTAAGCCTTTGCATGGGAATACACTTGTGAATGTGTGGGCTGCTCGGTGATTAGCTGACTCTTTGCCACTTGGAAATCTCTCAGGAGGGGAGATATGGAGCAGCTCAATTGAATCCTGGCAGGTAATCTAAGGAAACAGATGGATTTTAGTTATATTTGGCAGCAGATTAGCCACTTCCCCGTTGCTCAGAGAAATCTGCTGTTGCCAACTCCTGTTTGACAATCTAAATATTAGTCCTTGGTCATGAGGTCTGACTTGTGCACTGTTAAATTGCCTATTCTGATGAGTGTTCAATCCTATCTGTGCTCTCTAAGGCCCAGCTGTAGGTAGCAGGTCGACCTTTCCACACCAAGGAGCTTGCCCTCTCTGTCCCTCTTGCCCTGCATGTCGTGTCGTGCCAGAGCAAAGGGCTAGAGGAATTTGTCAGTGCTCTCTCCCCCTACCCCCAATCCTCTCTTGTGTTCAGTAGCACTCTTACTAAAGGGCTGAAGTGAACATGTGTCACAAAATGTAATCATCATCTGTCTTTAAATCAGCTGTTTTTAGTGCACGTTTTGCAAGAGATTTGCAAGTTATGTGCAGCACATTGTGGTTAAATAGGGGTATTTCTGTTTTATGTAAGCTGGAGGGATATTGCTGACGTGTATGTTGATTTTCTACATGTGTTGGAGTCGTTAGATTTTACAGTTATTACCGTTTCTCCTCCTACCAATGATCCATCATCTCCTGATTCAGTGTTGTTGCCACACATTTAGACAGTTCTTTACACACGTGCATTATTACACATTGTATGCACTATTTAGTACAGTTAGTACTTGGTATTACTCTCAAATCACCAAAAATACCTCCTAGCTCCTTCTGATTCTTTACTTCTCAATGAAAACTTCTTACACCTGTACCTCATGTTGGCTGTTTTTTTTTTTTCCAAAAGGTTCATTTGTAAAGAATGATTTTGTGTTATTCCAGCAGTGGTTGCTGATGCCCTCAAACATATTTAGATACATTATATTATCCTTGGCCTTAATGGACTTTAAAATGTCCTATACTTGCACACAATATGGATTATTATTATACGCTGTTGTAATAATAAAAATTGCACACATACTTTTATAACCACTAGGTTTTTATATAACATAAACACAATAGATATAGCCTATAAATAATTAGTACATATTTTACTATCTAAAGTTAAGAAGAAATGTCTTATAAATAAAGAGATTTAATAAAGATTTGAATGGTTGAATAATAATAATAATAAAAAAAAATCAAGATAATAAAAATATGCATTGTTCCCTGGATCTCTTTGCTCTGAGTGACTTCAGACAGACATTAACTTCATCTCCTGGCAGTACCGACTGGCTGGGATGGTGTTAATGATGTATGTAGCTGGTATTTACCCACTGAGCCAGATTACTCCCTTATGATCCAATTATCACTCTGTCTGTAGTAGAGTGAGAGGGCCTGCAGGGTCAGTGCGTAGCCATGAGATGCTTTATGACAGAATGATCCTACTCCAGTGTTGATGCCAAGACGAGGCTGCTTCTCAAAAAACATCTGTTTTTTAAAAAAAAAAAAAAAAAGTACTGCAGGTGAACAGTAACTACTACAAAACCATGTGCTGTGTTCGTTTTTTAAAACATTTTTTTAAAAACATTTTCTGCCCTTCAAGAAGGTCTCATCACAATTCACTGTATTTTTCAACTTATCACATAGGAGAAAAGTTTAAATCTGAGTCAGTTACCACAGTTATTTGCATTAACATTTTGAATGTAGTACTGTCTAAACACGGCTGTGCAGAGAAGTGAATCTCACCATATCTCTACTGTTTACACTGAGATTCGCTAGAGTAGTCAGTCCTAATAAAAGTTCGATAGAAAGAGGTGGTGTAATTGGGGGGAAAAAATTATGCTTCAGGTGGCATTTGTGCCAGTGCATTTGACTAAAGAGTGCTGCGTGTAGATCCAGTGTCAGTGCCTACAATTAAAATTTCATTTTTGACATGGCAAAGTTCTGGATGACATATTCCTTCATAAAATTTTTGTACATGAACACTGTAGTTCAGAGCTAATCGGATGCTGAAAAAAAAGGTAGAGACGGGTGGACATCCTGGCAGCAGAGGATGTTTTATCTCAGCGACTGATCCAAAACTGCAACGAGCTAAATTTAAAAGTGATTACAAGCTGCGCAGAGGTGAGGAGAGCTGTGGTGTAACATAATTCTCTGGATCAAGAGAGGACGATTTAGTTGATTATTATTCAAATATTTGCCTAACTACTGTGTGCTTATAGCTTATAGCAAGAAGGTTTCTGTTTGAAATCCCAGCTGACTACATGTTTACATTCACCCTTCAGTCAGTTATGTCCAACTATTCTAAAGCAAATTAGAATTTCGGTAACTTAAATATCGATAGTTGAATCATTTGTCCAGACTGATGTATCATATCAACTAAATTCAGGATCTTAATGCCCTTCCAGATGAACCCACTCTTTTGGCACGTTCTCTTGCATCTATGCTTATTGGTTTGCCCACATACAGTAAACCATACATCTGTCATGCCTGAAATTGGCAATGTTTGCCTAAATGTTTAGGCTGGAGTATTAATGTTCACCTGTGCTTGGTCCTTAGTTACAATTCCTACACAGAGACTGACTCTATGTACAGTTAGAGTTTCTGACTCATGATGGTAGCTGTATATTTCCTTGTGCAGCTCCCAGTTCTGTTCATTTATCTTGCCACAACTGTGACTGTGAAGTGTTTCCTTTCCTTTCCACTGTACGCATACTCACAGGCCTGAAATGTAAATAATCTCCCACTTCTCCATAAAACTTCAGGAATCTAGTTCTAAGTTTATCACATCTGTCCACTAGAGAGCAGTGTGGCCTCAGTGTTTGTCAGAGGGAGCTTCGTTCTCCATGCAAAGCCAGTGTGACAGAGTATGTGGGGAAAATATAAATCCACAACAGAACCCGTACAAACACCAACATTAAGCAACATTAAATGTGGTTTATATAAAGTGTTCGTATAAAACCAGACGTTGTGACAGAGATGCTGGAACACAGTGAGTGTTGTTTATTTTGTGTGTGTGTGTGAGGCTCATGGAGGGAGCAGAGAGCAGCAACGTTTAGGAGGTGGAAAACAGAGAGTGTACCTGCCCTGCAGGCCTCCTCAGCAGCCAGGACACCGAATACGTCACTTGTGACATTTTACACTCACTCATTTTACTGCCCGGTGTCAAACAATACACCGTGCGTACACTCCCTCACTCACATATGCACACGTATGAGTACAGTACACACATGGATATTGGCTCAAACACACGCACCCACCCACCCACACACACTCACACACACACACACAGTGTTCAGGCCGGCAGGCAGGCTCCATCAGATAAATATGAGGCTTGTAATGCAACCACAGAGACGGGGCTGATGGGATCAATAAAGAACGGTGCTGCAGGTCATCGGGAGAACACAGTGAGAGGATAAATATGGACTGGCTCATCGGAAAACAGAGCGGCGAAACTGATGGGTACACACAGGACTATATCTTTGCTCGTGTGTTTGCTCACCCACCTGACACAGATCACACAGACACATTTTCTTCTTCTTCTTCTTCTTCTGGATTTTGTTGCTCTGTGTGTTCAACCGCTATGTCCTCAGTGCCTGGTTGTTCTGGAGTTGAATGGCTTCACTTAGACGTTACTTGATGGAATATTGTTCAGGCCATTTCCCCCCCAACATAACTTTTAAAGATTATTTCTTCCTCATCAGGCACCTATTGTCTGCCAATGTGTAGGAGTTGCATGCTTTTGTGTTTAAAGGAAGTCTTGAGTGCTTCAGTGGGGGAAAACTGGCCTGGAAAGTGGTTTCAAAGGCTTTTCACTTCTGCAGTGAATTAACTTCTTTTACTTTAATTAGCTACTTCTGTTTAGCTTCTCTTCTGTGAGGACTCGCTGTCACAGTTATAATATCTCTGGATGAAACTGATGTTTTCAGCAATCGGTTGAGGAGCAATGAAGGAAAAGAAAACTGTCACTCATACAGAGGCAGACGAAAATTCAATCAACACGTTGCATTTTCGCACACTCATATCGACCTATTAACGTTCTTCGCATAAACGGCGATGAGGTGCGTGACGTTCCGATGTGTGATGTTCTGTTTCGCTTCATTTGGCAGCTGCTTTCTAAACCAGGAGAGAATGGCTGGAGTGTCATGTGGTGGTTGCTGTGTGTGAGAGTGTGAATGCTGAAGTTCTCGGTTATTCTTGGTAACTCTGTTTCAGTGTTCAAATTATTGTGTTCTATTTTTGGACCAAAGTCGTCTCTGGCCACTTTATTAGCTACACATGGCACCTAATAAAGTGGCACCTGGTGTGGTTTTCTGTTGTTGTAGAACATTTGCTGCAAAGTGCAACGTGTTGCGTATTCGAAGATGGTCTTCGGCACAGCTTGCTTGTAACAGCTTTGTTTATTTTTGAGTTCCTGTTATCTTTCTATCATCCTGAACCACTCAGACTATTCCCCTCCCATTCAAAGTCAAATTAAATGACCTCTCTTCCTGATTTTGATGCTCAGTTTCAAGTTTAACAGGTCATTTTAAACATGGAACACACTTGGATGCATTGAGTTGGACAGGTTTACTTAAAAAGTGGCCGGTGAGTGAATGTTTATGGTTAAGTGCTTCCACGTCTAATTCTCATCAAGATATAATCTTAGGTAATTATGCTTATTGACACTAACTGGCTTATTTGACGTGTTAATGGTTATAATATGAGCCGTTATGAAATCTAATCAAATGTGTGGCTGACTCAGATATGTAGAAGTGTAGGCTTCTATTCCTGGGGCGCCATGTGCAGCTCAAGGCAGTGCTCATATGTCACTCAGCTGGACTGCTCTGCTCGCTAGTTACTCTCAACCTGCTGGTCGATGCCGTGTGAGGGTGTCACTCACATGAAGCGGTCATTTTAAGTTGAAGTTTCTCACTTATTGTCATCTTGAATGCTCACGTTTCTGTTATTTACCATCACTACTTCAGATCTGCACCACCGACATCATCACCTATAATATCCTACATAATTATTCACAATAAGTATTATTTATGCCATACAGCTCTTTGTTGTTCTCAGTTGTCAATATTTTGTTGTCTTTTACTATGTTTTTTTCCTCATCTCTTGTGTTCAGTATGCACTGAGCTGTGCGCACCTTTTTGTTTTTGTTTTCCTTCATCTTGTAGGATCAAAGAAGAACCAAAGCCTCAGCCGGCACAGTAAGTGAACTGCATTACCCAGAGTGCTCTAGGATTTGTCACTCGGTGCAGTGTGCTTCATGTGGCTTTCTCCTCTTTGTCTGTGAGGAAAATGAAACACGCGTCACTAATGTCATGGAAAGCCGCCGAGGTAGCATAATGACTACAACTTGGCATTCTACTATTGGGAGCCGGATTCTATAAACCGGATTATTGGATTTTTGAGCTGGAAACGAAACAGTTGGCGTCCATGACATCAGTGGCCGTAGCTTTTCTTTTCAATCGGCTTCGTTATAGCCAGGCCCTCCAAACCCTTTCCCCCTGTCCTTGGTCTGTACCTGGCTGCCCACTATCATCCAGTGTGTCATCTGCAGCCTCCTGATCCAACAAGTATGGACTAGATGCACTTTTCCCTGCGCTAAAGATCTATAACTGCTTTATCAGTAAATCTACCTGCAGGTCTAACCAGTCTGATATAGCCTGACCCCTACTGCACTGTCAAGCTGGAATAAATGACTCTCCCTCAGCTGAGCATTTGATGCAGCTCTCATTTCCATTGGCTGTAGAGCTTTCCTGCTTCCTCGCTTCTTCTGGCCACTGTATATCATCTTTCTTCCTTTCGTCTGTCTGTCTCACCGTATTTCTGACTACTAGCTGTTAATGTTCCTCTAAACGTTGCTGTTCTGCCCGGCCTTGTTCTCTCTCTGCACTGGTTGTAGTGAATCTCCCTGCTATTCTTCACTTCTTTAAAAAAACAATAACTAAAAAAACTGCCCTGCTTCTTAAAAAAAAAGAAAACCTTTGCAGGACAGTACAGATTTGTTTTCCCCATGTTTCAGTCACACTTTGCTTATTTGAACAGGTGGTTTCCCTTTAGTGGGATCACTGAGCTGGTAAATAACGTTCTTCAGCCCCAGCAAAAGTCCCAAAATGACAAGAAGCCAGAGCCAGACGCGTAAGTAATAGCACAGACCCATTTGATCTCCTCCTAGCAGGCAGAAAACATACAGTGCAAGTCAGCAACTGGATGTGCAGCATGTTTGAATGTCCCAGTGTATATTCACTATGTCTGTTGATGCATTATGAGAGACATAATGGTGTGGGAGTAATGATCTATGATGGATTCTGTTTTTATTAAATACATAATGCTCTATGAGGTGGAACGTGTAGTAACATATGCAAATAGAAAGTTGAAGAAAGATGTTTTTGTCTGTGTGTGTGTGAGTCTCAAACGTGACCAGAAGAATATGGTAATTGTCCATCAGATGGTTAGAAACTCAAGTATCGTACTAGAAAATTACTTTGGTAGAAGTTGAAGTCACTTTTTATTATATTACTTAAGTAAAAATCTCAAAGTGTATGATCTTTTCTCTACTTAAGTATCAAAAGTACTTAATTACTTTTAGTAAGTTTTAGAATTAAAAGTAACAGAGGAAATTTAGTGGAGTAAAAGTTGCTGGACATAAACAAAGTAAAATACAGATGAGAGGTGAATTTTGTATTTGTACTTTGTTACATTACAACAGTGCAAGTGGCCAATAAACCAACAAATGATACAATTCCTTTATCCCAAGGCCCGTTATAGTGATTACCATAGTGGGAAAGACAGCCTCAGTCCTTAATATTATTGCATGATACGTGTTGTGTCTGTGTACAGCAAGGTAGAAAATTAGCAGGGGACAAAATGTCCTTTAAACATCTGATATTGCACTTAAAAATGAGCATGAGAATGGATGTTAATGCCCCTATCAAGAAATGACCAGCCTACCAATTCTTCATGTGTTTTTGGATTACAGATTAGAGTTACAGATTAAAGGAAATTCTTTCCCTATATGGGAAATTCAATTTTCTTTAAAAGAGTAATTGAATATTTGTCATGCAACATTACTTGGTAAATAATAATGTCATAGGCCTTAGAATCCATCCTCCATTAACTGTTGTGATAGTGTAGTTGGAATTAAGTTGAAATCGAAGTATAAAAAAGTTGTACATTAATTTCCTTCCCTGCTGATGTACAGTATGTGTGTGTTTGTGTTTACTGTATACATGTATAAAGCCGTATGTCGATGCTCCCTAAGGTCCCACAGTTCAGTGCCAGCGTGTCTGTGGCAGCTGAGCTCAGTGTGTGGCACAAGTAGAAAACAGAATCACGTAGAGAGCTTGTAGTTCAACCTCGTTGTCATGTGTCCAAGAGCGAGGCTCGTGTTACGGGGCTGTTTGTGGTTGCTCTGGTGTGGCCCAGAGGTAAGAGAGCTCTGATACGCTCGCATGGGACGGGACAATGGGCAGCGTATGATTACTCGTCAGCAGCATCACCCACATTTGACCGTGTTTGACCGAATAAGTAAGCCCGTCGGAATGGGCACTGCATACCAGCTGCCTGCTGCCACTCGAGTCTCCTCTCGCGTCTACCTTTATTTTTTATTTTTTTCGTTTTCTTCTTCACGCTTTACTTGGCAGCTCATTAGCTCTGTTTAAATCTTCTGCACACCTTTCTCTTCTTTTACTGCACACGTCTAATCAGTCTAATCTTCTTAGACTCAACACAGTCGATACAGGGTGACACATTTGTAAAACCCACGTTTTAACTATTAATCCACCCAAACCCCATGAGGTGAGCGAGTGTTTCAAGAATTGACCTGCTGCAATGGGCAAGATGATCTTTTACAGGTTATTTTTAAACAGCTCTTTTCAGTGACCTCTTCTGTCAGCGGAGCAGAGGCCTGATCCCATGTTTTGGTCCTGAAATGAGCACATTACCTGTAAATGTTACTGCATAAGCGTAGCTTAAGTGAGAATAAAACATGATTGTTTGGCTTCGGTCATCATTGGTCTGCTATCTGTCAGGAAATGAGATTTGGTGCGATGGTGTTCAACAGGAATGCATACTAATCTCTGCTTGGTATACATGCAAAGGCATGTGACACAATTAGCCCTTTATTCTCTAAGTGGGTACAACAAAGAATATACTGCTGGCACTGCACCCAAAGTTTAGACCTGCTCACACCCTCCACACCCACAGACGGTTCCAGGCGGTGTGCAGCCATTACATTTGGGCTCCAAAGGACTGGTTGTGGGCAAAGGAAGTACGTTTATCTCAAATGCAGAGCTGTATGTGGTAAAATGATAGCGCTGCTCAATAATTCACAAGTGCTAATGAATGTTGCAGGGGATATGTGGGGCGAAACCAATTCTAATCGCCATATTATGAAGTCAGCCCAGTGTTTAGTTTCCAAGGAGACGCTCAATTGACATGTGTCATACAAAATGCATGCGAAGAGTTTTTTTTTTTTTTTCTTCTGTAGCCTCTTACGTTAACGGTTAAGGATCTATGCTTTAATCAGGGGTAATGCATCAGTAGGAGGCTATCTATAGGATGCAAAGAGTAACACACTGGCAAACCGGATGGTGGGTTTCACTGTGCGTGAGACCACCAAGGATTTCATAAAAGTCACGCAACACAGGAACGCTAATTGTGCAGTATCAGTAATATTATCTAACAGTATAGCACTTGGGTGTTTGCTGTCTCAGCTTACAACTCTCCTGATATAGAAACACAGGTGCAAATGATTCATTAAATGCACGGGAACCTGAGAAAGTGGAATTAAGTGATGTTCTCGAACTTGCAAAGCAAAATTTGATACCCACCCCCTCCGTTTAAGGAGAGGTGCGGTATCAAGGGAGCTCATCTTTGAAGCTTCTGAGGTCACGGGCATCTGCTTTTCCTTTGTAAAATCTCACTCACTGCTCATGTCTGAGGTTAAATCAGTTAGTCCGCTGTCAGGAGCTTATTGTGGGACGAGTTTTGAGAGAAGGATTAAACATGTGATTCAGGCTGCTGGAAATGTTAACAATTTGTTTGTTGTAACAGAGAAATATTTATTCATATTGTTGTATCTCACTGTAAAATGCCCTGTGTTATAAATGTGATCATCGAGGGAAATTCGATCAAAATCAAAACATTCCTTTTATTTTTTTTGTTACGGGTGCCTTATCTTATGGTAACATCTGTCCTTCCCCTCTCACTTACAGGAAGTTGCACCAGCAATTCGAATCATATAAGGAACAGGTTAAGAAGATGGGAGATGAATCTAAGCAGGCTCAGGATCAGAAGAGTGAAGCCCCAATCTGCGGGATATGCCACAAAACCAAGTTTGCCGATGGCTGTGGCCACCTCTGTTCATATTGCCAAACGAAATTCTGTGCTCGGTGCGGAGGACGAGTGTCTCTGCGGTCAAATAAGGTAAACGCCGCTTGCAAACTTGGACACACACACAGAGAAACATACAGATGTCCTGTCCTCAGGCAAAGTCCTCCTGATGCTACTCTTTGAAATCCAAGGTTATTAAACATTGCAGTGAATTCATAATCTGGGAATTGAACCAACTGTTTTTTAATGGCCGCTAATGTTGTTTACTTTTTTCTTCTTTCCCTGATAATCAAGCTCAGTCTCAGTCAGTCCCTCTGCATGCTTTTGTTCTAATTCTGTTGTGTTGACTCACAGCTGTTGCATTTTCATGCTTACTGTAACTTACAGCTGTTCAATTTCACCACTGGAGGGAACTCTTCCACCTTTTCTTTCCCCATAAAGGAAGCTGCTATAATGTGACACTCCAGTGCTTAACTACCCTCTGTCAAATCCTTCCCTCAGACTAAGCCAGGGCTTTTAGTGTTATAGTGCTTAAATTTGAATCATGAGCTTGAGTGTTTTTATGTGATTTCATCCAAGCCCTTGCTGTTGGAGTATGTGAAAATGCCACCAGGACCCGCTAATGCTATTCTCAATCTGTGTGTCACAATCTTTTCCCTCCCCCCTCTTCTGTCTCCTTCTTCTCTTTCTGCTGCATTCCTGCTCTCATGGAATTGCAACAGGAGGACAAAGTGGTTAGCAAATCTTTTTTTTTTGTCTGCATTTCTCTACAGACCTAGTGTCTGTACACTAGCATTGCTCATGGAATGCTATGATGTACTGTGTGTATAGAAACACATACAGCAGCCAACAATACACAAATATCCTGGTCAAAATCGCCTGTGAGTTTTTTTCGTGCTACGTTGAAAAAAAAAAATACAGAAGTAAATAAATTAACAAATAAATAGGGAAAAGTAATTTTATTAGATTCAAAGAATGTTATTTTTCTGTGGCTTTAAAAGAAGATTAACAAAGATGAAGAAATAGCCTTGATAAAGGGGTTATTATGTAGGTCTGACCTTAACTTATATATGGCTGCATTCAACTGCACCATGAAGAGGAAAATTATAATGAAAGACAAGTTGCTGATTTGCTTGTACACCCTTTAATCTCTATATAGTTAGTCAAACAGTCTTCCCTTTAAACACATGAGTGGTACAGTGATGTGCCAGTAAAGCAAGTCATGTATAGCTACACTGGTTAAACAATGACCATGCTTCATACTGATGTGTTTTGGAGTTTATTTCTCTTACACCATTGACAACGTGAAAACTAAGTGTACATCTCTGTCAGTTCTCTTGTTTTATCGTAACGAAAATGTGATCAAATTAAAATGAAAACAACAACATGGATATATTGTCCGTCCAAGGCCCCATTAATATATGAAATAACAGTTACTGTGTGCAGAAAATAATTTCATGACGTAAACGTGGTGCTTTCGCTGCCACCATGATGCTGTAATAACCCACAATTGTTTAGGACATCATACACTCTTAGAAATAAGGGTTCCAAAAGGGTCCTTCTACGAGGGCTGAGGTTCTACGTGGAACCATTTGCTTCTGAGGGTTCTTGGTAACACTAATGGTTCCAGTAAGAACCATTATGATCCAGAGAACCCTTTAAAACCCCTTTCCTGAATAAAGGGTTTTAAAAGGGTTCTTTGGTGGAACCCTCCAAAAGGGTTCCAGGTGGAACCTTTTATAAAAAGGTTCTACCTGGAGCCAAAAAGGGTTCTCCTATGAGGACACGCCGAAGAACCTTATATGGTTCTACTTAGGACTTTTATTTCTAAGAGTGTAACACGATTTGACTTGATTGAAGTGCACAAACTGTGTTGGAACAGAAATAGATGTTATTCATGACATTTTATCAATATTTACCCCTTTTAATCATCAAATGTATCGTATTTAACCACCTTTTAACGTTGGATTTAACCATGAATTTGTTACAAACATATATGAAATGAACACTTAAAGTAAACCTCTCTCTTTAGACAGTTACAGTAAGTTTAACAAGGAGCTCAGACTTTGCTAAAAGAATTAATGAAATAACACACCCAATCCAAACTTTGCAAATAAAATGCCAACATACACGTATACAGTATGTACCAGTATAGATTACGTATATATATAGTATATAGAGAAAAGCTATACTGACTGACCTGACGTCTGTATTGAATCCCCTCCGGGGTGATCTATATCTGTGCGTCTAACTAATCAACTTTAGTGTCACAAAAACAGCTAGATGCACACACATACATCATAGGGGTCATATCATTGTCCGTGAACAACATAGATTTTCCATTGTGGCTTCAACTATAATCTGCTCATGTTTAGCTACTGGAGCAGTAACTGTACAGTCCAGAGCCCACACACACACACATAGGACAGAGATGCACACTATCACTTTTCCATCGAAAGCAACTGCCCAGTTGAAAACACTGGGAGAGACCTCTCTCTCTCTTCTGTTGCCCACTTGAGTTGTACAGGCAGGCTGCCATTGTCCCCCTGGTAGATAATAGCGAGGAGATCGGTTACCGTGTTCTACAGATGGTCTTGAGTAATAGCACTGGCAGCAGGCTGGCGATGGATGGTGATGGGGCACTGGCAAGAGAGGCCATGGGATGTGCCTCAGAGGTAATGCCCACTATTTACCTCGTGGTAGCCTTTCCTGCTGTCACTCACAGGGTCACCTGTGCACATAGTGTAGGCCACAGACTCTGATCGAGTGATGTCATGTCAGGACACTGTAGAGCTGTAGAATGAGGTAAAAATCTAAGTCATGACTTTTCATATACTGTAGATGTATCTTCGCCAGAGGGAGCAGTGGTTGGTTGGAGGAACAGAGAACCAGGGTGGAAATGAAGAGGTGAGACATATACAGTTCACAGTCTCAGGACTGACGGAGACTGTTAGGAGAAAACAGCGCTTAGTAGGGACCGGTGTCAGCAGGAATGTTTTAGGTGAGATGAGATGCACACAACACGCAAAATACCCCGTACACTAACTTGTAATTATACATTTATATGCATTATTTTGGTACTAGCCCTTTATCAGGCCAAAACAAAATAAAATATGAGATTCCTTTTTGTTGTTTATGCCCCTGTCCGATGCACCTGTCTCTTAAAATAGATCTACTAAGTTTAAGTTGTATACACCTGCAAGGATATCACATGCAGGTGCTCGTGTGAGCACCAGGGTATCACAATAAAAGATTAGATTACTGAGCATTGGGGACTTGGGTTGGTTGAACTCTATTTATAGGCAATTATTTTTCAATTCATTATGTACATTTCACATTAATACGTAACTGAAATGTTTAGCTGGACACAAAGAGATGGTACACGTACAGAAATGAGTCGGTCGTTTTTGGGCCATGACTGTTGTTTAGCCCACCATGAGTATTGTGATGAGTTTGTCCAACTGGTCACAATAACGGACACACAGCACTTTGGTTTCTCTGCCGCCAACGAAGGCACCACATTTTGAAACCCTGTGTCAGTGAAAGAGGTGGTGGTGGTGGTGAAATCTGCTCTTTTTCCATGCGTCTACTCTTTCCCTCTCTCACCACAGTGGCGAGAGAGATCTTGTTCTGTGAAACACCATTGAATATTTACACACGTCTCTCTGTGTCTGGCTATCAGGCCTGTGGTGCGCTGGAATATGATATAGAGAGACTGAGATTTCAAAAGCTAAGAAACACAAGCTTTGAAAGATGTAGGGCCCCCATCATGAGTGCCAGGTAGCTTAGCCTCTACTGTAGATACTGGAAGCGAAAGTGGCTTTTGGGGGCATGGGAAATATAAAATGCCTTTGATATAGATAAACTGTGTGTCACTGATGGGAAGTCTTTGGAGTCGCTGCTTCACATCGTTTCCTCTGATGTGGCTTCAAAAGGGGCCTGAGGAATCGACCGTCTCCGGGGAGGAAGTCATTTGTGATTAAAGCAACTCCTGAAGATGTTACGTGTTCTTCTCGGAACCCTCAGCATCTCTATTGTAAAACAGATGGGGGGGAGGGACAGCAGAGTTATGTATACAGCAGACATGTTATGTATTTCTTAGTTTATGTAAGTCGGGACAGTGTGACGGTGAGGAAGCATGCACCCTGAATCTGAGTCCACAACGTGGAACACAGCCAATACTGATTTTATTATTTACACCTGTGGGTTTTCTAGTGTGACTTGTCAAAAAGCCCCAAAATGTGATCTTAGTAAATGTAATGTATTCCCTAAAGGCACCACAGAAATCATTAGCATCATGACTGTACCTTATATTTGCTGCACATCTTGAATATTGAATATTGAGACATGTCTGGCTCCTCAAAATGAAATGGAAGTCATAAACAGACATCATTTCCACTGCGGAGCTTGAAAACGTGCAGCTCAGTCAACAGTCGACATTATTTTCGAGCTGTGGTTGAGATTTTTTTTAATGTTTGCCCCCCAAAAGATGCACAACTCTGCATTTATTTTCGAACTGGCTGTTCAAGGACTTTAAAAAAAGAAAAGAAAAAAAGTGCTATAATGACACTGTTACCTGTATTTCCCCTGATACAATATATACGAAAATGCTGCCCATTTATACTGATACAGGAAGATGGTGAGTGTAAGATGACCGATAATTTCTCCCTGTATGATTGATTGTAGTTTCTTAAAACTGCCTAAACATCATTATTATTAACACTGATGCTCCAGTAAAGGCAAATGGCAGCAGTGTTTTACTGTGGTTTTACATGCTTGCTTCATTAAACTGTGGTGTTAATGGGTACCATGATAAAAGGTGACGGGTTGCTTAGCAACACTATAAGAAGGTGGGCATCCATTTGAAGTTCAAAAAGTCACTAACAAATTATTATTTTTTTCATAGAAGAATGACAAATACATTTTAATCATGTGGCTGATCATTTAATCAATCTGCATATTCTGTGCAACTGCCCAAAATGTAAACATTTCTTTCCAGTTGTTATGTGGAGACACTCTATTCCCACACCATGTGGATGCAGCCTGCACACTCTCACACATTCACACTTTGTGACTCGTGGTCACATGATCTCATGCTCCTGCAGCACCATGAAGAGAAAAAAAATGCCTTTTATACCAAGATGTTTACAATGACAGCAGCAATTATTGTGTACTGTATGTTATTAAAGACCAGAGTTGGTGAGAAATAGATAATTTTATTAGGAATAATGTATGTCTATATAGTCATGACCTATATTAAGGGAAGCTGAGCTTGTATGATTGTCTGTTTTGTTTTTGGTTTGTCTTTATATAATATATATAATCATGGGTCATTGTTTTGTTGTGTGTGTTGAATAGATTAAAATGAAATCTCAAACAATTCTTAGAAAAAAAAAAGATCCTAAAAATAAAACAGTGGGAATAAAAAAATAAAGAAATATAGAAAAAGAACACAACAACAAAACACACTGACTGAACAGACAAAAACAAGTATCACACAATCAGACTTTTTATTATCAAACACGATAAAAGAACGATGATTCATTAATGACTGCACTGTCAGTGAGTGATCAGTGGTGAGTTAACATTCACTGAAGCTGTGATATAATCTACAATTAATCCGATAAGCAGATGTGGGATTTCTGAACAGCCAGAAAGATTAAATGTACCGAAAATGTAATTGTTCCAGAGGGAGCTTCATATATATATATATATGTATATATATATATATATGAAGCTCCCTCTGGAACAATTACATTATATATATATATATATATATATATATATATATATATATATATGTATATATATATGTATATATATATGTATATATATATATATATATATATATATATATATATACATATATATATATATATATATATATATATATATATATATATATATACATATATATATATATATATATATATATTTATATAAAATATATAAAGGCTCTTTTTGGAATATGCATCTGGAGACTGGTGGAGACAGTTAGATGACAAGGTGCGCTTCTCACAGAGGGAAAAAGAACCCGTGTCCGTTTTCCCTGCACAGTCGCGTTTCTCCATCTTGCCATTGGACGGCGCGTGGGGAGCGGAGCTGGGACGCGCCGCATGTGTAATGAGCCTCTCTATCAATTCCAGCACAGACCTGACTCTGTGCGTGTCACAGATGAACTAAAGGCAGGCGGCGGGTGCGTGGTGGCAAACGTGATTTCAACGCGCTACTGTTTGTCTCACATGTTTCTTCTCCTGCTTGTAGACCTTTACTGACATTGAGTCTGGATTGTGGTTGTGGATTTTTTTTTTTCTTCCTCCCCTCGGTTTCTTTCATATTGTAATAAATGTAGGTCTTCGGATTGTGTAATCGCTCTGTTTATAGAAGCGCTGGATTATATTGTTGGTGTTTGGATTGGACTGTGAGTGCCCGCTCGGTGTAACCTTCACGGTGTTTTCAGACGCCGCTGTCCGACACGCAGCCTTGTGTCTGGACACGGAGCTGTCCGCGGTGCTGAAGGTCGGAGCACTTCCTTCGTTCTCGGGAGCCGCAGACAGACGTCAGCGCGCCTTTTTAAGGGACTTATTAACGGCGATTTTTTTTTTTACCCGCACAGGGATTCTGTTTTCCACCAGAGACACCATGGGTAAGATAAGACGAACGAGCATGAGACTGTGAATGCATCGCGTGTTTTTTGTCACCCATTTCGGCAGGAATCTATATATAGACTGCTGCTGTCATTGTTTTCTCCAAAAAAAAATAAAAAAAAATATGATTATCGATTTTTTTTTTACTGACATGTATCATATCTGTCCCAAAAAAAATCATCTACAGTGATGTTGATGGGGAGGGGATTGTGATTCTGATAGACCATATTTTGAATATCTAGTCTCTCCCCACCCCTCTTCCTCTCTGTCCCTTAACTTCAAACAAGGACCATAAATATTTATTAAGTCTATTATTGTTATTACTGGCGCGCAAACTAAAATTAGAAGCTCATTAAAATGTAATTCACCACGTGCAGCCAGTGATTGAGCATGTGAATACAGGCCTCCCCTTTAATTCCCATTGGCCGCCTATAATGAATCACACCAAAAATGCAAAGTCTCACTTCATATACAGCTTTAATTGCTATTATTATTTGCGATGTTATAGAAGAGAATCTCAGCCTTGATATAAATGTACATTATTAAATGTCTGCTGTGCATTATCATTGCACACTGTGCAGCTGTGACATGGTGCTTTGCTCCAGATTGTATAATAAGTACCCTTGATCCCTGCATGTGTGCGGTAATCTGGACTCGGTCCAGACTAGGATGTTCAGAGGGACACTCCACTCTCCCGAACAATGAGTCTTTAATGAGTGGTCCAGTTCACCTCAGTTCAGGTAAAGGAGAGAAACACCGAGGCAATATGATACCTATGACATTTCATTTACCACCACATGAATATTGCAGCATGTGCCATCTCTCTCTGCTTCACTTCAGCTTTTTTGTTTGTTTGTTGCCTTTATTAGAATCACCGATTCAAGGCAGTACTGTGTGTGGGAAAAAAAAGACATGTCAAAGCATAGAGGTCATAGTTACGTTGGATGATGCCACCATGATGCTCACATCCATCGTTTAACTCTGACACAGTATTGATGAGCCAGTGACAGTTTCTACAAGGGCCCACTTGAAATGTACCAAGGGCCTCCTGTGACGTCATATAGCAGTAATGTGACATGTGCCACTATGAATGAATGAATGAATGAATGAATTAAGATGAGATGAATCAGTGCAAAAAAAAAAAAATGCCATTGATTTAATTTAATGTTAAAGTTTCCATTCGGACACAGACTGCGATGCGCCTTGAAAAGATAGTGCTGATTCACTCTGGAGCCTCTTGTGAAGTAACGCTGTAGTGCAGTTTAACGGCCACAAGAGAGAGCTCAGTGCTTTCTCTTCCCTGCAAATGCAGCCACTTTGTCTCCGAGTGTGTGTGTGTGTGACTTCTCCAGGAAACATTTTGAATGGAGCCGACCAAAAAAAAAAGGGGAGAACACATAATCTACATTACCGGAGAGTGCCTACTGTATTACATTTCTGATTGTGTTGAGTATATTACGCTGCACAGCACAGAACTATTCTCCTCAAAATGTAGATGACATTATCATTATGTGACAGGCGATATTGCCCACATCATTTTGCCACAGATGGATGTTCATTTACAGCCTTTGACGTAGTGCATGATTTGCTGTTTTTCTATTGCAAGCCCATGCAAACCTCTTGTTTTGTTTGTTTGTTGTAAGATCACATTTTTCTGGTATCAATGAAAACAACCTGTTCTAAAGAGAAAATATTTGACAGGAAATTATTTATTGATCCCATGGCACTGGGTGAGTGTTTCCCTTTATTCATTCACTGCCTCGGTAAACAGCCTATATAGCACTTTTAATAGCATATGTATCTTCCTGCTGTTTGCAGCGAGTGATAGAGAAGGTTTTTAGCTTTCTATTTTTAGCTGCAGGTTCAATGACTATGATAGGTGCGAACCGAGGAAAAAAAATGGCTCTGCCTCAGGCCCACAGCCCCTAAACTCATTTCCTGTGCTCAGCTGTGAGGAGTTAAACCAAAGGATATATGTGTGTGTGTGCCTTGAGAGTGTCAATGTGAACATACAACATGTTTTTACAGTTGCTTGACCTTTGTGTTGTTCATTGTGTGCATCTGTTGTAGGAATTTGGGTCACACACTCTTTGGACAGCGTTCATCGAGTCATACTAACGTAAATAAGTGTCATGAATGAGTTAGGTTTCTGTTACTGTCGCATTTTTCTTTCAACTGTGATAAAGCAATATCAGTGTTTTCCTTGAATTTAGGTTATTTCCGAAAGCGGAGACATTGGAGGAAACATCTTAGTTTGAAACAGCATAATGCAAAATCTAATCTAATTGCTACGTTGATCCATTCTTCATCCTTACCTTTAGCCCTTTTCCTCCTCATAACCTGAAATTCCTATTCCACATACCTTTCTGTCAGATAATAAACCTCTATAAACTCCTTGTGTGATGTAGACGTTTGGAACTGTCAGTCACTAAAGTGCTCTATTATCAATTAAAAAACAAGACTGTATTTATTATACATGTTTTGGAGGTAGTATAGAAGCATTGGCTCTGATATTTTCCTTACTTTTGCCTAATGTACTGCATAAATATCCCGTTTTAAAGTGCAAATCCAAACCCTGGTATTGATGCTTGAGGCTCAGTTCGCTTTACATTTACTGGACGTTAGTGTGTGCATGTTTTTTTTGCTATTAGAAACTAAGAAAATGTGGTTGATTATTATTGGCAGACCACAGAGTTGCGCGGCAACTGAGTGTATGTAAATTGCAGTTTGCTGGAGTCAAAATGTAGGTCACTAGCTGCAGTCGTCGCTGAAGAAACCCGAGTGTTTGCGGGAGAAGAGAACATTTCAGTTAGTTAACCATAGGTGACTCGTGATCTGACTTATGATTATGATCATGTTGTATGCTGTGTCTTCATCTTCATTGATTAGATTAGATTATAGGAATTGCTAGAAAAAAAACTCTCTAGCTGTCTAGTTGTCTCTAGCCACCACCACATGTGTACATAATGTGCAAAATCCAGGTACAGGAAGTGATGTGTGGTTATTAGCAGGAAAACTGGCCTTGGTGGCTCTAGGGTCTCGGCTGATGACTCATGGTTCACTGCAGAACTCTACTCGTGACCCCAGATAAAGAGGCAGTCATGGCCTCACTGGTTCCACTCCTCTGGGACACATAAAGCACAATTTGTAGCCTCCCTTGCTCCATTGTGTGTCAGCTCACTTACAGCCCATCTGTAACATTGATGGCTGGTCATAAATGCCTTGTATGTCAATATCACATCACACCAGTACACGGTGTGTGTGTGTGTGTGTGTGTGTGTGTGAGAAGCTTTTTTTGTTTGTTTTTTTGCTCTTTGTGTTTGAAATATTTGAGAATGTATAATTAATCCTGAGTCATTATCGCTATGCACAGGTGATCATTGCTGTTTATATCCTTTTTAAACACACATTGGAGCATTTATAATATAATTATTTATTTTCACATATAATAAAAAAAGACAGTTTACGTTCCATGAGAATATAAAGGAGAATTTCCTAAAATACCCACCAGGGGCTTGGAATTCAGCTTTCTTCTGTGAGCAATGCATATTACAGTAAATTCACAACCTATTCAAACCACACAGACAAACATAAAGTGATCATTGGAGAGCTCTCGTTTCAATGTTGTTACATTCCTTAGCGTTTTCCCACAGAATAACTAATTTAAATGTCTCTTTCCAAACATTTCTTGCCAAACGATCCAGTTTTCCATCTCTCTAGTCACTCATATGCACACAATAGGAGAACCAATGTTAGAATGTTGAATGCTATAATCCTATACCAACCACACAGTGCACTTGTAGTTTAAAAACCAAACGTGTAATAGAGAGGAGAATGAAATCCTTCCCAGATTTGTGTCCTGTTCTAACAAACTAATAAGTAAGTTACTAGGTCAGTGTCTCGATCTCTACCAGATTTACGGATGACTGAGCCAGACTGAACGGTGCGTTTGTGTGTCTGTTATTTCTAAAACTCGCTATCAGTCAAGTCTTTATGCGATTCAAGGGTCGAGACTTAAAAAACAAGGCAAGCTACACTTTGACTAACAGTGGGTGAGGCAGCATCCAGGGCCTCTGCTTGCACTAATAATGGTAATGCACTGACTCAGCACTGAAGCTGTAAAGGCAGGGAATGTGGTGTGGGGGTGGGGTTTTGCAGTAGCTCTTGGCTGCACGACTGGCCGTCTGACCTGTCAATCATTTGGCAAGTTCTACGTCCTCTCAGAAACACTTAGATATCATTTTAGGTTGCTCACGAGGCAGGTGTGGTCACCTGGAGTGTCACACAAGATGACTGGTGTGACACTCCAGGCTGAAGACCGAGAGTGTGTGTGTGTGTGTGTGTTTATGGCGATCAGGGCTCCAGTCTGCCCTACAATTTATGAGACCAATGTGGTGAGCTGGCTGCTGGAGCTGCAGTGTAGAGGAGATAAAGGCACAACATCACAGAGCAGTAAAAGCCTCAATCTCTCCAGCCCTCGTCGAGCTCAAATGTTGCTTTTCCTTTTCCAGTTATCTTACCAAAGTGCATTAACCCCAATTACATAACCTCTACTTACTGTACCGTCGTCAGGTGAATTGTCCAACCTCTGCAATCAGAGGAGTTATGTTGTGGCCTCTGTGTTGTTGCAGTGTACGAAAAAAAAGAAAGAAAATAGGTTAATAGTAATGTATGTGTTGTAATACAAAGGAAACATGATATGTGCAGGATGGGAACATTAGAATGTCTAATCTAAAATATAAAGAAAATCAACAAAAAGGAACTCACAGACGCAATAATTATACCTTCAACACTATTAAAGGCTGCTGCATGTGTGAAATACATCATTTGATCATCGTCGTCATCAATTTGAATTGTCTGTTTATGAATATTATAACTGTGGGGTGAAATGCAAAGCCCAATTTTGCTGATTTATTTTTCATTTAAAAACTTTTTTCAAACCATTTTTTTTTTTTCATCCTGGATGAAGATTTACCACCAGCAAATATGCCTCACAGTTATGTGAAAGGATTACATAACACACTAATCATGTCATTGCATCTCATTTTAGGCAACGTAAAAAAAACAAAAAACAACAGCTTTCAATGTTCAAGCATTAATTAACACTTGCTATTCTCTGAAACGCAGGTTATGTGGGTATGCAACTTGTGCCGAAAACAACAAGAAATCCTCACCAAGTCGGGGGCATGGTTCTACGGCTCGGGGCCTGGTCAGGTGCGGGGCGTGTTTGAGGGCGGGCCACAGGGGAAGAAGGCCAAACTGCAGGACCCTTCGCTGTACCCCTACCAGGGAGCCTCAGGGGACTTAACACCAGCGTCAGACAGAAGCAGACCTCGCGGCGGGCTCCTGCCTAGACAGGGGTCCCTCGACAACGGTTCAGGGCTGAGGTACTCGGGACCAGGTGACGGATCCATAGACAGGTGAGTACACCCACCTCATGCTCCATATGGGTTGTTCCTTCACGATGTACGACCTCATAATTCATCACACAATAAAAGAATGTGCATATGATGCCGTTTAACGCGGAACGCCATAAGAGTCTTTTAGAATTAGAACTGATCTATGACGCTGTAATCCAGAACAGTGATTCAGGCCCCGGCATAAAAGCAGTGTCTCCTCGCAAGACAGTCAAGGTCCCACATAAAACTGCTTGTACATGGAGCCCATGAGGCCTATAAAGGAGACAGAGACACAGATATTGTATCTGGCACTAACTCAGCAATTCTACAACAGTCATCCACCCACTCACTCTCTTTCTTTTCCACGCTCACTCACATACAATACAGCAGCACAACCAACACATATGAACACAGTCGGTTTTTGCGAGCCAAGCTCAGCTGGCTTGGCCCGGCTGCTAGAGAGTGTGCAAAATGATTCACACCATCTTCTCCTGTGAGGGGAAACCTGTTTTGTGTGTGTTAAACTTGAGTCACGGCTTTGTCATTAGGGACGATTGTAATCCAGTTTAGACACGCAGACAGCGAGCCTTAACAATGAAGCAAAAGCTAAGGACTAATTATGATTCAGCACATTGTGATCCGGAGAAATCTCTTAAATGCAGACGACAAAGACACGCTGTGCCTGGTTGCTTATTTCTTGATATTGATGTGAAAGTAAAGCAGTTACTTAAATGTCCACATGGGGGCTCCTTCCTCTTTTTCCTCCTTTAAAGAGAGCTTATAGTTGGAAAGTATGCACTATATAATGTATCTTTGCAGCAGAAACCCGGGCAGTAAGACTTTTCCTTCTATGCATGTTGGAGCTTTTATTGGAGAACAAACTCAGCTTGAATCCTGGATTCAAGGAGAAGGTAGTGCTGTGTATCTACTGTATATATACATGTATATCCAATGTTCCTCTTCAGTGCTGACCTCCCTTGTTGGATCACATTCCCCATTGTCTGATGCTGTTTTCACAGTGTGTTCGGGGACATAACTCATGAGCTGTTGTGTGTCCTCTCTCTGTGTCGTAGCAACTTCTTGTTGGAGACACCAATAGACATGGGAGAGTTCTTGGCAAAAACCAGTGTTTGCTTTAATCGCCTAATATTTTTGATCCAAATGGTTGTATCATGGCGGAGGTGCCGTCCATTAACCAGCACTGAGTGCGTGTGTTCATACGTGAGGGTTTTTTCACAGCGAAATTGTCGTGATAACGCATTCACAGAAGCGTTTTTTGGCTTTCGCACACACAGAGGACCATATGCCTCCACCATGTCCTATTCCTTGTGTCCTCTTCTGTAACACCAACTGTCCTCATGTCCTCCTTTACAACACCCATGAACCTTCTTTGAGGTCTTCCTCTTTTTTTTCCTCCTGCCCGGCAGCTCCATCTTCAACCTCCTTTGTCCACTATAACCACTATCCTCCTCTTCCTCCTCCTCCTCACTCAGCACGTGAATAAACCAACTCAACCTTGCCTCTCTTACACAAAAGCATTGCTATAATAACTCCAAAATAGACATAGTTTCCCCCCAAACAAGGTTAAACTGTGTCCTCCTTCCATACATTATACAAACCCCAGTGTAGCACAAGAAAGGGCACATTTGGAACAACACTGTGTAGTAAACGCTTCAGTGGCGTAAACCTGTAAAAACTCAAACAGGATATAGAGATTTTATTTCTTAGTTCGTCAGCTTCTCTTTAAACTGATTTTTTTAAGGTGCTTGAAATGATCCGACTGATTTTAAATCAGACCACTCCTTCCTTTTCTAGTTGTGGCCCTTACCCCACTGTACATTAATTGATTGCATGCCATATAAGAGATGGATATGGTAGGGGAGGGATTCTTGCTTTGGCATTGCCCACATTTGCAGTGACACAACAGGAAACTGGCTGCCTGAAAATGTGGGATAATGCTGATGATGGATCACAGCAAGTCCATAAATAGCACCCCACTGCATAAACACCAAAACTCACTTTCATTAATCTTAAAGAATGTTTAAATTAACTCCCGGATGTGTTCTGTTGAGGAGAGGAGGAGGAGGAGGAAAAAGCTGACAGTCCGTTTATAAGAAGAAATAACTCGGGAAGGTTTCTTATTTATCTTGGTCTCAGAGGTGTCACACAGATACACTGGGACAGCTGTAGTGTTGGGTTACGATTACAGTGGGATTGGATTAAATGCATTGGAGGAAAAAAAAAATTCCCCCCCCCCGCTGCACAGAATCTGCATTTTTAACACATTCAGCCAGGGAAGAGAAATGTTAGACCTGCCAAAAATGTTAGAGCAGAACACATTCAGCAGGACATCTGGCCCAGTCCAGCATTGACTCAGTTCATTTCATCATTGCCTCATTTTAACTCAAATTATTTTAACCACTTATTTAGATTTGAGAGGTTCCACACCTGAAATGATTGTACAACCTCTCAACCCTCTTTTGGAAACGTTGGGTAACAACATTAATGCTAAATCTTTGTTTTACTCCCCTGACATTTGTAGTTTTGTGCAGTGAAACGCTCGGTTTTAAAGCTATAGTTTGAGCTGCGCTCGTAACATCCCCACATCTCAGCGATAGTTTGTTTTCAAGAAAGACATGTTGGCATCAGGTGTGAATAATAGACTGAATGATGGCTGAATTGCATTCTGCTGCATCAGTTTCAGGGTCCCGGTGTCGTTCGTGCTGGCTCACTGGGACACTTGTATAGTAGAGAGCCATCGATAATGTTAAAATGCTTGTCGTACAATATTGTAGTCAGAATGACTGCTGCTAAAAGGGCCCTTTAATTTGCTGAGTAACATATCGTAGGTGATGTGGTGACACAACCTACTAATGTAATTCGGGAGATAAAATGTTTTACCTGCATTTGCTAAATGAAAAGTCATAAAGGTTTAGTGTGTATGGATTAGTGACATCTAGTGGTGAAGCTTCAGAGTGCAACAAACCGTGTTAAACCGTCCCTTTCCCGAGTTTGGCAGGGAGCTGTTGTGGCCTTTATAAACCAGTAAAGATATCTATTATAACTATCTCCACATTCCCACACTACTCTCTGAGGTTTCCACCTTCTTCTTCATGTGGGTGGAACCATTGTATAGTAAAGATTTTGGAACCGCACACAAAGAGCGTATTGGGTGCGCATGGACATCGCATGAATGATATGAACTTCTGCACAAACGGTAGGTGGAGGATAAGCCCCAGTCACCAAGCAGATACCCATCTCGACAACAGAAGAAGTAGTCGGCAAGGATCAGTCATCTGAGCCTCGACCTGGCGACCCACGAACCGGCTGACACCCCGACTCCCCATCCCCCTGCTTTTCAGCTGTGAACCAGACATGTCTGAGAGAGCTGTAGCATTGTTCGGAATGCGTCCTATTCCCTGCGTCCAGACTTGTACCGCCACCCGATGGACACTACAGGAAACTGACGTGCGTAGTATACCAGGGCCTTAAGCCTCCCCTTTAAACCTCAACATCTGTTCAGGCTGGTGAAACATAGCAGCACAAGATGGCAGCCTCTGTAAAGAATGGCCCCTGCCTAACATACACATAACGGCTTATATGAAAAAAAAACAACAACCAAATCCAGCTTAATTTTAACGCTGTTACATAAACATATTAATGGGTAGTGCATTCCATTTCTGTCAATAAACCCACCTACATTTTAAATACTGGACCTTTAATAACAGTTGAGCATTACAGTGCTAACATGATCACAATTCTACTACATTTTCATGTAAGCATTTAGCTACATAGAAGAAGTCTTGGAAAGAAATCCACGAGATAGGAACAGTGGACTTACCGAGGGTGAGAGTGCTGAGGTGGATCCAAGTGCAGAAGGGGAGTGGGGTAAGTGTTAGGACAGAAGGTGCTCTTAGAAGAGCTTGGTATTCAAGAACTTCTTGAATATAGACAGGGACAGGGTAGTAGGGTAAATAAAAGTGCTAAGTAGAACCATATAAGGTTCTTCGGCTTGTCCTCATTGGAGAACCCTTTTTGGTTACAGGTAGAACCTTTTTTTATAAAGGTTCCACCTGGAACCCTTTTGCAGGTTTCCACCAAGAACCCTTCTGAAACCCTTAATTCAGGAAAGGAGTTTTAAAGGGTTTTCTGGATCAAAATAGTTCTTACCTCAGCCCTTATTTCTAAGACAGTGCAGGTCACTTTAGGAAAACCTTCAGAAAAGTACAGCAGCGCTGTATGTTCTCCATGCAGACTCCTTAAGAATGTCTAAACAACACTCACCTCTCAGTATCAACAGATTTGAGGAACCGTCTTGCTCCTCTCTTGGTGCTTTTTCAGCTGATCACAGTGACACGTACACACGCGCTGACTGAATAAAATGGAAAACCCATTAATTAAATAAGTAAGTGGTCCTTGGGGGAACCCCCCCTCCCCCCCTCCCCCCACTCCCGTTTCTGTGTGCCCTTTCCTCACAGACAGACACACTCATCTTTTCAGATGTATTAGGACCGTCTTCCTTTATTACTGATGAGGAGCTGATGCTCTGAAGTCAGATATCGGATATAAGAGAGAGAGAGAGAGAGAGAGAGAGAGGGGAGGAAAAAAAAGGCCTGACGACAGCATCGCCTCTCTTCGCTTTATTGTATTGTGCTCTATCTGCTGCTGCGCGCGCTCCAAAGAGTGCATGATAGAAGATGGAGAGATATGGCACAGAGTGCGCACGATTGCATATCAGCCCCATTGTGTGTGTGTGTGTGTGTGTGCGCGCGGGCGTGTGCGTGTGTGTTAGAGTATGAGCCAGTGTGTTCTCTTCATAGGCGACTGGAAATATGAGTTGAGTGTGAGGCAGCAGCTGATTCGCCGGTAAGCGATGCTGCTTCTGCTGCTGCTGGTTGCCGTATAAGATGCTCCCTTTTCTCTCCTCTCGTCCCGGCGCTCCTCTGCTTCCTTCGGTGCACCGAGAGGAGATTTTTTCAACGGCGAGCAGAGGAAAAGCCACGTTACCGGCACTACCACTACCCTTTTCTCGCTTCACGTCCGAAGCAATATGACCACAGGATCCCGCTCGGAATGCGTCTCATCTAAGGACACTTTTCCCCAGGAGCGCCAGGAGAAACATGGAACTTGATCGGCGCCTTTTCTGCGTCTAAATGCGCCCAGGGAGTTTATAATAATAATACTATTAAAAAAACAACAAAAAAATACTAAGGAGGTGCAGCCTGTATGTGTGGAGGGGGGCGTCCGGGGAGAGCGCATGCAGGCTTCGGGATGTATTGTCGGTGAAAAAGGAGGAAGGGTGATCATTTACAGAGGATAAAAGCAAACCGAGGGGGAAAATGCAGTTTGAGACATTGCGTCAATTCTGTAGCTCGGTTTTATCACATTTCAACGGGGCTTTCTCGGCGCCTCAGAACATCTTGCAGACGGAGCTGTTCGAGCAGGCGTTGAGCAACATCGGGTGAGTGATTCCTCAAAAGAAACGCCTTGATTTATGAGGAAGGGCTTCCCCGTTTAGTATGTCAAACGAGTATTGGTAGGCTGTGTGTGTGTGTGTGTGTGTGTGTGTGTGTGTGTGTGTGTGTGCGCGCGGATGGAGGGGATGTTGCTTTTATCGATCGGAAGCAGACCTGCATAAAAACAACCCTACAGTACAGACTATTACTGCTGCTGCAGATATTTCCTGGCTGGATGATGATGGGGGCCGTGTCAGTGATGCTGATGCTGCCGATGCTGCCGCGGTTTGCTGCGTCCTGCGTGTGAATGTCTGTGTGAGGGAGGCAGGGAGCGGGGGTGTATGGTGAGGAGGGGGGGAGGGGGGGGGAAGGGGGGGCTTTATATGAACAGTTTAGGTGGAGTGTGACCATGCTGAGGTGTGACTGTGCTGTGAAGCCGTGTGTGTGTGTGTATGTGTGCGCAAATACGCGCGTGCGCGCACCGCTGCTGCAGCATGTGTGCTGTATCCTGCCTCTGCCACTGCTGCTGCTGCTGAGGCTGAGAGGAGAACAGGGTTAATGTGTGAAGCAGTGCCGGATCAGGCCTTTATGGGGCCCTTTAAGCAGAATTTTCCATCTGACTGTGGTCAATGTTTGATCATTCAGACACAGGAATTGGTTGAAGTCGTTTGTTTTCCAGCTGCTGACAAACGTAACGTTGGCTCATACCATTTTGTGTATGTCTGATACCTATTAGAACCTTCTATTCTTACAGATAACAATATCCAGTTCATAAGACTTCAAAACTCTCTGCTCCTGCTGACATTTGCATCTCTTACTCATGTCCTTTTCACATGACTGTGATGGTAGACATTCCTCTACAGTACATTGCCTATTATGGATCATATCAGATTTACTTTTTCTCATATCAGATCCAACCCCCCCCCCCCCCCCTCCATTATTGGACGATACAGATACCTCTTTTAAACAACTTTGCCATGAATAAGACATTGCATCAAAAACATGCAATATGGGGATTAGGTAAATTGGACACTCTAAATTGACCATAGGGGTTATTGTGAGAGTGGATGGTTGTTTGTCTATGCATGTGGCCCTGTGATGGACTGACGAGCTGTCCTATTTTGGCTGACATTGGCACAGTGACCCTCATGTGGAGGATAAAGCAGTAGAAGATGGATGGATGAAGACATTGCATGCATTTACCTCCAAATAATAACCAACCACTCAAAAACATAATGCTCCAACTGTGCGTGCAGAAGGCCCCACTCACATCCTTGCCACATAAGGGTAGTGGCAGGCATTTCACTTAACTGCATATTGCCCATGCTTAGTGAAGCATTTACATAATTTAAAGGGTTCATGTTATCATAATGGATTTCACTATTTCCGATATGTGTTCCAGTGATTCTGGACGATATCGAACCACTTGCATTGGGCTGAGTGTGTAAAAGAGTGCGGGTGCTGGAAATGCATGGAAATTATGCACATGCAACACACACACGCGCAACATATATACAGTTCCTGCATACACACAGCCAGGCTGTCTACACACTCAACAAAGTACAGTATGACATGAATTAGAACAGACATGAGTGATAAAATAGGGAAACGTGCACTACCAAGCCCACATTTCATAGAATTCAAATGAAAAGTGAAATTTCTAGAGGAATAATTAGTGAATGAAAAACAAAGTAGGGAAAGTGCTGCATTGGGCCTCAAAATGTCATCAAAGGTAAGAGCTCTTCGTCTAATCAAAAGTAACAGTAATGGACTGTCCTTTCAATCGTGAGAGGGAAAGTCCATAAAGTATAAGTAGCAGTCCAAAAGAAATGCAGCCGAGGCATTCTGATGCAGAGGAATATACATTTATTTTTTAACCAATTCATGAATACTTCTTTAGCTACGATGCTACAGCGACAAACAATGCTCCTGTATTTGCTGAAAAAGGCAATTTATGATTGTTCTGCTGAATCCTGTGCCAAACTATAACAGCGCGGCTGTTTCGACACATTTATGTGGACTGCAGAGGGGCTTCAAACTCGCAAAAACAGGCACACATTGCTCCAGCTGCGAGAACATACAGGCCGCTTTTCTTTTCCCGTTACAGCTACATGCGGCCTCTTTATCTCCACACCATGCACTGTGCGTCTCTTGGGGACTGCGAGTCTTTCCCTCTTGTCCCTTACCCTGCCGTCAGAAATAATTTACAGCATTGCTGGGCTCTCTGCCACCTCACATTACATGGTCAGAACACTCAGCCACTGCTCTGCGCCTGGGGACTGAGATCCAGCAATCATCACATCTGACTGATTAAACTGACCTTATTTTTCAACCGCTGGCCATTTTTTCACTCCAAGTAAAATCCTTGGTTTCAGGAAGAAACCAACGCGATTTGTGAATGGACGCTTAATGACTGGGTTAGGTTTTAGTACCATTTTTGGATCTCGCAGTCAGCATCAGCCTCTTGTTCCTGTGCCTGTAAGTAGCATCACGTAGCTAACAGGGCCGCACATTTAACACAGCTGCAAACTAGCATCAGTGGCTAGCCAGCTTGACTCACCATTTGATCAGGGCTGTGCCTCTCTTTCTCTCTTAATCTTCCTCTCTCTCTCTATCTGTCTCTTTGTGTTTCTCTCTGGCCCAGGACAGGTCTACTAATGGGCTGTATGCTTTTAGATTCATCTTCCATGTATTATGTATGTGTGCGTCAGCAGAGGTCCTAATGGGGTGTGGGGATCTGTTCTTAGAAGGCCTGAATGGTTTAGGATTGAGTGGTCACTACATTTAAACTGCAACCCTCCTCACTCCACCTATCACACCCCTGCTGCAGAACTTGCTTCCCTGTTTTTTTTTCCTGAAACCAAAGTGTGTCTGTTGTAGGTTGTAAGGGTTGTATTATGGTGTTATTGAGTTTGTGGTGTTGTGTCGTCTTATTTCACACTAGAGCGTTTTTGTAAAGCACATAACAGAGTTTATGTAAGTGGGGCGCGAATGGCTGCATCCGATGTCCCGCATATTATACGCAACGTATTGAAAACAGCGGCGTGTTTCAATCCCCAGCACAGTAAATAAATCCACATTGCTGCCGTTTAATGATTCCAAACAGGCAGGGCATTCTTGGGTGTGATTTGAGTGAGTCATCTTCATACTCAGCTGTTTACTTCATCCTATGGTCTCATACAGTATAGATATTGTCCTCCTGCAGTGACAGCACATTTGCAGCTGTGCACTTCTTCATTTTACAGCTTATTTGTGCGGTTCAGTTTGGACAGAAATGGAGGAAAAAAACCCCAGCTCACTTCGACACTGAAGGGTCCTGTGAAGTGTAACACCCCCCTGGTCCCCCCCCCCCTCCCACGCCCATTTGCCATCTCTTCACTTGTCCCCTTCCAACAATGTGGTTGCCATAGTGATAAGGTGGGATGTTTGATCAATAGAAATGATGATGTAGCTTTCCGGTCTGTTAATCCTGATGCTGGCCATGTTACAATTAAAGAGACAGGGCATGACATAGTAAAGGATGCTCTTTCTTTTGGATTTCTTTATTGTAGATTTTCATCTGATAAACCTACTCTTTTATGTGAGGGGAAATGATGCAATTAGTCTGCCTTGACCTGCCTTTAAGACTGCTCAAGACTGTTTTCAACATGGTAAATATGTCTAACACAGTTACTCTTCATCATCTGCTTTATCGGAAGACTTTACGCTCCAATATTTATTTCTTCATTGAATGTATTTGTGGGCTACCTTGTGTCACACTGGCATGATGTCGCACCATTTGCATGGTTGACACAGGTACAGCCACATGGCCTTCACACCCAATCATTTGCCATTGCGAATCATACTCGGGTGAGTTGAACTGCGCTGTACGCTTGGTGGAAACGCAGCATTAATGGAACCTGGATTTAATTCTTTAGGGAGCCCTGTGTAGAGTTGGTTTTCAGTTGCTTTTCTGCAGCAGCTTATTTGTTGTGATTAACCTTGACCAGAACGGTTCGAGATTGATCTACATGAGCAATGTTGGTCAGTAAATGGTATCATTTCATTATTCCCCTTACAAAGTCAGTATTACATAACAGACATGCAACTCAGTGAACCAAGGTACTGTAATGTTGAAAGAGTCAGTTAACTGGAACAGCAATGTTTCCTCTTTGGTAATACGTCATTGAAGGTAGTATTAGTAACTACTACACCAATGGCTACAGCTGATGATGCACTTATTGTCGCTGACATCTGTGTCTTTGTCTCTGTATAAGTATGTTGAGCAAATGAGGCTTCTCCTGTTTTGGTTGAGGTGTGTTTTGAACATAAATCAGCTCTGCACATTGAAGAAAACACAAAAACAGGTTTTAACCTTCACTGTTTAGTGTGTTCCTTTACATTAGACCATGAAATTGAATAAAAATTGCACTTAGTTTGACCCGATTCTCTTAGATCTGAAGTACAGGATGCACACTGTTTATATCTACTTTTGCAATGTCTTTAGTATTAATGAAGTGGGAAGGACCTCAGTGTAGAGACAAATCAAGTAAAGAAAGCATAATATAGTAGGATAGGAAGCACCAGGAGCAAATGCAGGAACACCCAGGCATTAGTCACCATGGTGACAAGGCTGTTGAGGAGGCAGATGTAGGGCCTGCAACTCGGCGCAACCTGCAACTGGAGCCCTAGATCCATGTTGATGTGACAGAATTGGGGGAAAATAGGAGGGAAATGTGTGGAAAGAAGTAGGAGGAATAAGGGAGAAGAGGATAAGACAGACTGCAGACCTAGAAAGAGGAGACAAGGACATTGATTCACAGCAGTTCCTCCCTTGGCTCTTCACAATCCCTGACACTTGTGTTCATTTGGGGGGGTGTGTCCACCTTGATATATCATTGACCACACTGTTAACATAACATTTACCTCTGCCCTGTTTTTACCCCTCTTTATTGCATGTATTTTGTGAAGATGCCTTGCTGAAGGGCTGTCCTCTTCAGCAAGCAGAGGGGGCTCCCCTATCCACATTTTTCCATCCAGTCTCAAGCCTCCAATAACCTCTTTTTCAGCTCCTTTAGAACTATAAAGTGCTGTCTTGAGGGTCTAGAGGTAGGTGTCAAACAGAGGTTTTAGTGTATCCTCAACAGTTTTTTTTTTCCTATTGCTTCAGCGTCCCGTCACACTTCACCCACGCTCAGCCCATCCTCAGGCCCATGGTGTTGTACCCGGGTGTTGCCAGCAGTCAGCAGCTGTAATTAAGCTGGCCCTTTATTGGTTTTGTCCTCACCAAGGGAGATGTATGTGCAGGAAGAAGGGAGACCCTGGTTTATTGCCTGGGCGTCAAAGAGGGGGGTTATTATGATTGCACACTGGAGAGAGAAAGGAAAGAAGTGGAAAGAGAGAGGGAGAGAGAGATAAGGTGGAGAGAGGTGGAATGATAGCGGCACAGAGGAAACTAGGATGAATAGTGCAAGGGAGACAGCAGTAGAAGCTGAATCGATATGGCAGACTCCTCTCTGCTCTCACCAAATCATATCTCTGCATCAGACAGAGAGTGAGACACACACTCACACTCACACACACACACAGCACAGAGAAGAGAGAGAGAGAGCTAGTATCTAGCAGTGTGTTCTGCTGTGTCGATGGATAAGGATCAGGCTGTGTCCCTGGCCACAGGCCTGCAACCACTACTACTAATGTTGCTGCCCATAGAGTAAGGAGGTGAAATTGCCTTTGCCAGCAGTATTTGGTTACAGGTTACATGGTACAGTCCCACAGCCAGAAGTACACGTGGGATCACCCAGTGTGCAGTACATTACGTATAGGTTGTAGCGGCCAGCCCTCTCTCAGCAGCAGTGAAACAGGATGAGGAAGGTACAGAGAGAGAGAGAGAGAGAGAGAGAGAGAGAGAGAGAGAGAGAGCCACAGAGCAACAAACGAAAGCCTCAGCTTGAGCAGAAACGCTGACATCTGGGCTCTTTTCATGCTCATGGAGCGAGACTGATTCCCTCAAAGGCCGAATAGGCATGTGTGTGCATGCATTTCTGTGTGTGACCTTCAACCTCGACTTGGTTGAGTTACAGTCGGCGCAACAAAAACTAAATTTCTCCTTGGCTTTAGAGGCCACTTCCAACTCTGCCCCAGGCCTTTAACGTCTTCCACCCCTCCCTCTCCCTCTGATGGACAAAGAGATTTGAGACTCGGCTTTTAACTCTGCATGCGATTGTGTCCGTTTCTTCGTGCACGTGTGCATGCGGCTGCGCTTGTATGTTCATGTGTTTCAAGCCCAGTTGCTGGGAGGTCTTTTTCTCCCCATTTCTCTCTTGCAAAGCATTTTTATCCCTGCTCCCAAACAGATGTCTGATGTCATCTTGTTTTTAAATAGCCAACAGAGACGAGAAACTGCATGCGGTGCACGGACCATGTTTTGCTTTCAACCATATGTCTTGATGTGTGATGCTATTTGTCAATGTCAGTAACCATTTTGACATTTTGTAAAGAGGGTTTGAATATGGCCGCTTCTGCTGCCGTAGACGTACTATCAGTGTGAGATCTCAGGTGGAGTGGACTGTATATAGTGCACTTGCGTCATTCGCACAAATCCTCCTTTGGCCTTGATGCTCAGTGGAGTTGTTAATTGAAAGTGAGGCCGTATACTCCTAAAGGTACTTCACAGCATCATCATTCTTGTTTTACATTTGATTTATTGATTGAAGAGGCTTACGACGTCAGACCTTTGGAAGGTCAGGAGGTGGGCTCTCTTGGATGAAATCCCCTTTATCTAGTGCAGTGGAGTAAATGTGACACTACTGAACAAACATTTCAAACTGCAGGATCATGCCAGTGAGTCACTTACAGTACTGACAGTGTGTACGGAAGTCTCTTTTGGTACAATATCTATTTCCACATCACATTTCCAATGCATAATTGACCTGATAACATAATATCTGCACACATCATGAATGGGGGGAAAGACTGCTTCACACGTAATCCTTTTGCTGTGCTCCAAATCCAAATCTGTTTCATGCTCCAATTTATTCAATTATCAGTCTACACTTGAAGAAGCGACTGTATGTGATAAAGCAATAATGAAAAAGCCTAATCTAAACATCTGCGTCTATCCAGCCCAATGCTATCATCATCCTTCTCATCCCCAGCCAGTGCTCAAATCCGCTTTTACAACACTGATGGTATTTCACAAGCTCAATGAGATTAATTATTTCCATATTTTGCAAACATTGCACTGTGTGTGTGCGGGCGCGTGCGGGCGCGTGCGCGGCTCCACTGTCTCCCCACACGTGTACAATTAGCTCAGTTCATTTGTGTTGCAAATGAGCCGGCCCGGGCGGTGCTCGGCGGCCTCCCCGGGCTTCTCCTGCCACGCAGAAAAGAGGAGAACCCAGCCGAGGAGTGATCAAAAGCCTCCTACACTGGCAGGCAGATGCTGAGTAAACAGAGAAGAAGCAGCTCCACTAACTGTCTCCTCTCGCTTCTGCCGCTCGCCTTCATTATTTTCCGAGTCTGCTGGCTGGCATTAATGAAACCCCATGTAATATTCATTTAATTCCCTGTGTTTACTAGTTCATTAGGTTTTAGGATAGTAGTTGATCTGATCTCCAGGGGAGGCTAGAAAGAGGAAAGAAGCTGACTTTGAAGATTTCTCTCCTTTCGCCAGCCAGGCTTCCTTCCATTTATTCACATGTCTCTCTTGATCTTGTAAGAATGCCGTTCACCGTCCTCTCCTGGCTTTTTGAATTGTGTAGCATTCTACTTCTCCCATTTGCTTTACTACACTTTCATTTTTATAAATAGCACAGTTTGAGGACCATTTTTTTTAAAGGGAGGGTTGGTGCAATAGTAAATCAAACTTAAAGTAAGGACGAGGGCAACTACCTGATTGTAGGGCTTGGAAATCATTATATTAACCCAAGTTTTCATGTACTGCATGGCAGGGGTCTCAAACTCAAATGACCTGGGGGCCAATGCACATTTATTGTGGTCAAGAGGGGGCCGGCCTAGAGAACAAAAAGTGGGAAAAAACAAAAAACAACTGTTCACAATATTGCATCAGGACCACACGTATACTTAATTATACTATTTATGATGCAAAATTGTATGTATTAATATCTAAAACAGACATTTATTTTAAATTACATAAATAATAAAATTCGTACCAGGAGCCGTTTCGGCCACTGCCATTCGTGGCTCGGGCCCTAACAAGTGTATTTATATATGTAATTGAATGTTGTATGTGATACATTTAATATGGGGATAATTATGACCAAATGTCTTATTATTACTGTTATAAAAAAAATTGCTAGCAAACTATCACCTCGCTGGCAGGTGTGCCTCAGCTACATACTGTGTTTAAAAGATGGTGAGGTGGTGGACCTGTTTTCATTATAACATGATATTAAGTAGGGGGCTGCATGTAATCGATTGGGGGGCTGCATGTGGTCCCCGGGCTGCCAGTTTGAGACCCCTGCTGTATGGTGTGTTTATAACACACTTTGAGACACAATACACTAAAAAGTTTAAAACACACACTGACACTAAATGTGTATCAGGTGATAAACAGACGGGAAAACAATTCTAGGTTGATTTGACAGAACTGCTTGTAGATTAAATGTGTTCCCAGACCAGGACCCCTCTGGTCAGTCCAGCTCCCTGGCTGAGGGCACGTGTTACAGACGCTGTCCTATACAATTACAATTAACCCACGCAGCCCTTTGGTCTGGGACTCACCCTGCAAAAGGTCTGACCGAGGGTTAATCGATTGAGACGTTGGCTTGTCGATGCCATCGAGTGCGGGAGAAAAGGTCTTTCTGCTGAGCACACCGAGACACAGCAAGTGGCGTTTTCATCAGCTGCTGAGGAAGATGAAAATTTATGACAGAACTCCCTCAGTGCTGCGGTGCCTGCGTCTATCATTTAACTGGAATCTTTTTGAAGATGAACTAGGAATGGTGTTCTAAGTTCCATCTGGACGCCATGTCTAGAGTCAGTTGGGGCCCTAAGCAAAAATTCCGGGGGGCCCCTTGCGACCAGTGTTCATCACCATTGTGTTATAAATAATAATAATAATAATAATAACATGGAAAAACCTTGTAAGTTTGAAAATAAATAAAGTATGTGCGAATATAAATGTTTAGAACAATAACATAATGTAAATAGCTTTTAAAAAACTAAATAAACTTAGTGAAAAAAACACATTATAAAACAATATAAATATATAGAACAATAAAATACTGTAAATAACTGAAAAACAACATTATAAACGCATAAACAAAATATAAAGTATAGAAGTTAAATAGATTTCTTGGGGGTACTAAACCCACAGTAGGCAATTCCTCATGAGCACCTTTTAAGCACTGCTTCTACTAGTTAGCATTAGCGTCAGCTAGCGTTCTGACGCTAATGTTAGCTGCGGTTCAAGTCTGTGTCAGGTTAGTTAGAAAAAGTAACGGTAACAGCAGTCATTTACTGTTAATGTCATCATTATATCGTTAGCTGCGCCAGCAGCGGCACTTACATCTGTCTTTCTTTCTTTTTTCTTCATCTTTTTTTTCTTCCTCTTCTAACTACCTGATTGATAACTCCTCTTTATTTTCCTTCAGCTTGTTTCCAACTTGCAGAATGATAACTTCACACAGGTTAACATGAGGTGGGGCCCCTTTAGGGAGGTTTCCTACTGAGATGTCATTGCAAATCTCTCATTGTTGTTTAAGGGGGTCTGTGATGTGGCTGGTCATCATACTGGTTTCAGTAAAAACAGCCCTCAGGCTCCAAGTGTCGGGGGGCCCCATCGGTGTGGGGCCCCAAGCAGTTGCCTGCCTTGCCTGTTCACAAGCTGCGCGTCTGCCTAAAACTTTGTCTGTCTATGTTGGCCTTCTTTAACAATCCATGCAGACCTTTGTCTTTAGCTGAGCTCCACAATGATGTTTCTGTGTGTGTCGTGACATCTTAGATGAGGAAAGTGATGCAGATGAGAGGTCAGGAGGCACCATCTTCTCTGTCTGCAGACATGCATGCCGTTCAGGAGCTGAGAGTTCATCTCAACATAGACTTGAGAACTGAAATGGAGAAGATTGAGTGAAGGGATAACGTTTGTTAGTCTATACATTTGAACAATGCACTGATATTATTACCATTTTCTAATTGTATTTATAATATGATTCAAATCTTTCCGAATTGCGATTGTTCAGCACTAATTCTTTCTGCCTGCAGTGGGACTTTAACGCCGATTCTTTGTAGTCAGTGCAAATCCTAGTTTGTGATCACTGAGCAATACCCTAAGTAGCATATAGCACACGTTGATTTGATTACGCCCCGGCCTCAGCCACAGAGATGCATTGGGTTAACTTAGCTGCAGTGGCTTTGCTTCCTTATGGATGTAACTGGAGAGTGTTTACGCCTCCTTTCCTTTGCAGTCTCTGTGCTTCCTACTTAGGCAACTACTATGTACGGTTTGTGACAGGCAACATCCATGCAGATGAGCAGTTTATAGGTCTCGATCACACATCTAGAGGGAGAAGCCTAAAGAAAATTGATGTCCTTGAAAGGAAAGTACGACAAGATTAACTATTCTTTTATACAATTATGTGTCACATAGCTGCTTTGATGGTAAACATGAACCACGCTGGCTTTTCAACGGCAACATGCAGTGTTTTCCTTTGGAACAAATGAAAAACGTTACTGTCAAGTCAGCACCCTCGTGTGCGTGTGTGTTTCCTCTTCTCTGTACGTTGCATAATTGCCACACTTCAAATTAAGTGTTTCCACAGTGTATGAACACTAAACCTGCAATAGTCGCAATCCAATCAGCACTAAAAACCGTGTACATAAGAGGTTCAACTCAGGACAACTTACACGCTACACAGAGCGTTTTCTTTGGATTCTGTGGTCCAGATATTGGACTCTCCACCCTCTCAGAATATAATGTGTCCAAATCCAGTCAAAGACAATGGAACACAGTCTTCTTTTAGGCCACGACACACAGAGGATGAACTGCATTTTTTTTTATATATGACTTTCCTAAATTAAAGACAAGCTCCCAACTTTTACTGTTATTTAAGTGTGAAAGTAGTTAAAATGTTTAAGAGCATACTTTACTTGTCTAAAGAGATAAATGTCGTGGGCATGAGCAGGATTTGAAATTGAATATACAGATTGGCATTGGTGATACGAGACAATGGGGTCATATTCTCAACCCCACTTGTTCACAGAAGGCAGAACCCTTTACGGGACAAGCATGACACGGTGATGTATGGAACAATATGGACCCAACCTTGAACCCAACATGAAGACCTACTTAGCTTGAATTCCATCACCATTTGTCAGCAATAAATGGACGATAACCAAAGAGACATTGCTCACCTGTCTGACCCTATGCCCCTCCCTCTCAATGTTGGCATCACACTTCCTGCAGCTTGTGTGTGTCTCTGCTGGCTCACACTCTTTTCAACCTTTCTTAGTCATCATGTCAAAGAGGGTTTGGCTGCTGCAGTCCTGTCTGTTGACAATAATAGACTCAGAAGAGTCGAGAGAGAAAGAAAGGGATATAGTGTATGTTATTTGGGGGAAATGGAGAGACCATGTGGGAGAGTCCAGGCTGCCCTGAATCGCTCTCCCAAGAGGGTCATCGGTCCGTTCAGTCCCATTGATGTTATTTTGGGCAGCGACGATTATTAAAGCATCCTCTGACTCACCCCTCAGCTTTTTTTTTTCCATCACCTCTTCACTTTCTGCATAGCCAGACAGCCACACAGCGTCACTGCCTTTGATTTCAAATGCAGCCTGCTCACTGGAATGAAAAATGCACACTTTGCAGAACCGGAAAGAAATGCATATGTGGAGAGAGAGAGCGTGTGTGAGAGAGAGAGAGCAAGACAGAGAGAGAGAGAGTGCAATTATCTCTGTGTCAGAGAGGGAACAAGATGGGAAGACAATGGTTTATGAGACTCTTTTTTTGCAGTGCAGAAATGCAGCCATTGTGTGATTACAATAGAATTTCCCACGTTATGAATAGCTTTACAAATCTCAGTGTGTTCTCAACATGGTTGGGCTTTGTGAAAATGAACGATGACTGAAGAGCACTGAGAAATCCACATGCTACACTGCAGCAGCTGATGGGAAGAGTCTCCGTGTAGTCCAGGCAGGGTGTGTTGGTGTGTGACATCACTGTTGGGTGTGGTCACTCAAGCAGCAACACACACACACACACACACACACACACACACACACACACACACACACACACACACACACTGACCAGTGGTGGTGAATGTAAAACAAACGTGACATTTCCAATGAGAAAGGACAGCAGAGAGGGCAGCGAAGTACAGCAGCAGGACTCCGCTCTTCAGCCTGATGTTTAGTTGCTCTTCAAGTATTCATAATTGGGATAATCCTGTCTTCCAGAACTGGAGGAAATGGCCAGTTTTGCCTGTTTGTACGGTTCACATTCCCAGTGCTTGTATCATTGTTTATAATTCAGCTCAGTGTGTGTTTGTAGCGCCTTTCTCTTCTCATTCCCCGGCCTTCAAGGGCACACACGCAACATACACAGGGTTTGTCATTGACATTCATTTGTACAGCCTACACAAGGCATCATCGCAAACCTTTACCAGTTAATGTCCAGCACTAACCTTTAAATCTTAGCCTTAAACTTGACCAGTTCTTCAGAAATGAGGCTCTGCTTCATTCAAAACAGGTTTCGGTCTCCATGAGGACTACTGGTCCTGATAAGGTCAGTGTTGTTTATGCCAGAAAACGTCCTAAACAGGTAATAAATACAAGTAGACACACACACACACACCGTGAGAGAAGATGAAGTGGAGTGAAAGTTGTTCATGCAAATGATAGATAGATAGATAGATAGATAGATAGATAGATAGATAGATAGATAGATAGATAGATAGATAGATAGATAGATAGATAGATATCAAATTACATCCTTATGATTTGTGCTTAAGATTTATCAAGTATATGAAGCAATTGGCAACCCACTGTGGCATCACCCACTGATTTTTGCACTGCTATTTAAGGGAGCAGTCACTTTCCGTGTATCCAATACACTTGACCGTCTCTTCTTATTTAGTTTTTATCCACAATGACTTACTTCGTGAAAGGGTTAAAAGAAATGTTTTGACTTGACACTGTAGCAAAAGCACATTAATAATAAAGATGTTGGTACATTCCAGTGTCCCTGAGCCAGCACATACAAAACCAGCTAAACTTGATTCATCAATTCATTATTTGACACCTTTGACTCCCTCTAGCTGAGATACAAAGGCACATACCATAAAAGTGTATTATCTGTGGTTGGATTCAGACTGATTCCTGCTTTAGTGGTCGTCACGACACACACACACAAAAATAAAAAATATGCTCTGCTCCTCTCGCCATTTTCTGAAGGGAAGTGAGGAGCACAGCAGTGTAACAACCTTTATTTGTAGCTAATCTTAATGGCATATTCTGTTGGGGCTTGGCCTACATAGTGCACTAGCAGTGGCTCTTCTTAAAAAGGAGACCTAACAGGCGGTGCAGTACTGAAGATATATTAACCATGCAGAGTATAAACATAGCATGAGCACAGAAGGCACCAGTTGGTCTGCTTACAGACAGGAGGTTGGAGCCTCAGTTCCATGGAGCCAATTAGTGAATGTGCTCACAGTTGTGCAGACACTGTCAGCCCAGCTGATAGATGTGAGGCTGTACACCTTCTGTGTCCTCTCACTTCCCACCAAAGTTTTCACAGAGCACGGAGGTGCACAAGGTGCACTTTGCTCATTTATTGAAATGGTCAAGAAAACTAATTCATTTTCTTTCATTTAACCATTTGCGGATCGTTTTGTGCTCAAATAATAATAAAAAAGTGTCTGGAGAATGATCAGAATTTTCATGGCTTGGGTAAAGAAGCTGTTGCTCAGTCTATTAAACCTTGCTTGAATCCATATGAGCCTCCTCCTGATGACTTTCCTGATAGGCCTGTTGGTGTAAATGTCACTTATAGTGGGGAGAATGATGCCCTTCTCAGTACAGTTCCCTTTCCCGACAGTGATACAAGGTGTGACCTCAATGACCTCCAGTGAAGAATTGTTATGTTTGAAAGGAGGGTGTCCACTGTAGTTCCTGGGTACAGCTGCTGTTCTTAGACCATTTCAGGTCCTTTTTGATGTGAGTCTGAGCTGATCTCTCTAAAGCTATGCACATGATGATAAGCAGTGTACAGTCGGCTCCTGTACGTCCTCTCTGTAATGACTGTCATTGTCACATGTGTTGAAACCCACCATCAGCGGATGCTGATGTCGTGTCATCAGCATCCGCACTTTATGTGGTTGGAGCCGAAATCTGGCAGCACAGTCAAGAGTCAACAGGGTGAAGAGAAATCGGTTCATCACTATCCTCTATCCCGACTCACTTTGGCCTGTTGGCGAGGGAGAGTCCAGTATCTTGTTGCAGAGCAGTGTGTTGAATCCTAGTGAGCTCAGCTTTCATATCACCCGCTGTGGTATAATGGTGTTAAATGCTGATGCTCATGAAGTCTATAAATGTCTAAAGTGTGTGTCTTTGCAGGTGTGCTAATGCCAGGTGCAGATTCTCAGACATGGGATCATCTGTATGACCTCTTGTCCTGCTATGGGGTGGTAGCACATGAACGTTACACAGTGTAGGGATTTGCTCTTGGGTTCCCCCACAGTTAGGGCTGTTTGTTGTTGTTTTACTGTTCTAAAATATAGGGATTGGCCATTAACCCTGTTGTAAGTTGATGTGCCATCTAAATAATCTTATATTTATTTGAAGGTTGAAATCTTATATGGTGTCACTTCAATGACAAAGCGGTTGCAGGCACAATAGCCTGGTGTGAAGAAGTGTCGGGGTGTGATGCTCTGCACAGCCCCTGTGCATCCACTCAGGTCTTTTATGTGGTCCTGCTGCCTTGCACATACTGATCTGAGACAAGACTCCCCTAAAGCTTGTTTGAGTAAGACATGGATTGAGGGCAAAGGTGGTTTTTAAGACCTTAAAACATGCGTGGAAGCCATTTAACCATTTGGGGATACTCACAGACCCATTGAGGGAGTGTATTGCCCGTGATGCTCTAGATTCCATACCACACATTTGTATGTTGTCTGAGAAGTGACTGTTTATCTACCTCTGAAGGTTACAGCTCAGGCTTGTAGCAGAGAGTAAACCTCTCCAGTCTTTGATGGTTTCTGGTTGGACCACACAAGGACCGTCTGGGAGACTGCTACTCAATGTTTGTTTGATAGGAAATGAGCATCAAGGTGTTCTTTTATCTAATGTGTGACACATTAAATGTCACCAGTGTCATTCAGAATGTTGCCATGTCATCATTTATGGTCTAATAAAGTCAGCTGCACACTTCACTCAGAGCTACTTGGAGCCCTGGAGCCTGGCCTCGTCCCCGACTGTGCGATGATAAAACATCCCATTTCGCCCTCTCTTTAGCATTCGTCCTGGGAATAGCTGTGTCAACAGCCCATCTACCACCTACCCCACCCCTGTCTCCACACTGCCGTTAGTCAGCTGTCAACCTTGCCATCACAGACCGCAAATAGCAGTGTATCTGTAGTCCAACTGAGGTTCCACCTCAAGTGAGGGCTGAGGTGAGGAGAGGAAGGAGGAGGGAAAGTGGATGATGAAGGATGGTGGCTGATGGCAAAACGTATTGAGATTAAGGAGAGAGTAGATAGAGGCAGGAAAGACTTTGATAACACCCACAGGTAATCAGGTCATTGAAAACCAGCGATGACATGAGGCAGGTAAAAAAATGATTTGATCTATTTATTAATGCACAGAATTTAGCTCCCTCCCACTACACATTTATGTATCACATTCTCCCTCCTCTGTATTTGATTAGATGCTTGAAAATCCACACTGTGGATAATATAAAAAAAACATGAAACCATGTAATTTGTTCAGTTTAAGGATCATAAGACTTAAGGCTGAATGAGATTAGATGAAACCTCTTGCTTGTGATTGGTGATACATGTGACCTAGTAATCAAACAAGGAATTTAATCCTGTCCTAGGCAGAGGACTGAAGCGCTGTCTGGTTAGATGGGGTCACTGCTCGGCATCCAACCAGTTGTAGCGATCACATGATGATGATGATGGCGATGTTTAATCCGAAAGACCCTCAGAAGCCTTTGCAGCAGAGTCATGAAGTGTGCCGTTCATCGGTGTGGTGCAGCACAGTGACAAAAACAAGGCGGATCACGCTAATGCTACAGCAGCATTCAGCTGCTAGGAGAAGCAGCTGAATAGGACGGTTTGATGCCTTTCTTTTACTCCGAAGGTCGTCCCAGCCGAGTCAGTCTTTGAAGGGGCAGAGAGACTTGTTTCCGACGGTGCATTGTTTTTTTTTTTCACCTCTTGCCGACTCATCTTCTCTGATTGCTTTTTGTTGAGACACGTTAAAAGGTGCAGATTCAGCTCGTTTTCCTTCTGCTCATGCGTCTGCTCTGGTTATTTTATTTGAATAGAGACCAGTCCAGGATGTATTGTTGTCATTAGTGGTCCAGAATCCCTCTAAGAGGAGAGCTCTGCAACACAGCACCACTCATTTGTTCTAATTTGACTTCTCTCCATTATCCACAAAGTGGAGGTGGCACAATCCCCGAGGGGGCAGCGTTGCATTTTCACCTTGATTGCTTTTGGCTTTCTTGTTTAACGTGTGTCTTCAGCAGCTGAGGAGGCAGCTCAGACAGCGCCGGTGACACCCACTCAGTCGGACGAGCACTGCTGCAAATTTACATTTGCTGCCACTGTGTGCAGATCATCTCTAGACCTCTAGAAATAAAACAAGTGCCTCTTTTTTTTTGGCTCTTTAAGAGGATTGGAAACACAAAAACAGGACTGGGTTATTGCCTGTGAGTCGGCGCTGCTGCTTCTTTTGGATTGGACTGTGTGAACAGTTTGTTTGCAGAGGGCCATGTGTTTGCGTGGAGCAGCCAGGCAGAGGTTTGAACCAAACTACTTTCAGTAAGGCTGGTTAAATGTCATAATATACAACTGCAATTTGGCTCTAGAATGTATGCGTGTTCAATTTTGATTTCATAGCATGTGAACATCTTGAATGTGTATCCTGTGTGTCATGTATGCTGTGTTTCATCATGGTGTTATTCAGTTGTTTTTACAAAGAGGTTAAACCGGCTAATATTTATGAAATGGTCAAGAAAGGTGTTGAGGGGAGAGGCTGCAGGTTAGCCTGTACATGCATCAAGGTGTCTGCACATGCAGCTAAGTGCATGAAGCCAGCAACATCTGTGAAGGGTTCATCACTTACGGAAAGCTTCCTCATTGACTTTCAGTTATTGATCTTTGTGCTTGCGGTGTCTTTGGTTTTAAATGGAATATCAACGTAACCTCTTGGGTGGCTGTGAGTGCCGAGACAAAAGTGCACATTGCCTAAATCACTAAGTGTGGAAATCCTAGATAGTCTGCTAGTTTGATTGTTATTTTTTTTTTCATCTTTGTCATCTCATTCGGATGCCATTGCATTCTGGGAGGACGGCACGAGGAAAGAACAGCAGACACCACATGATCACTATCAAAACTTTCCCTTTCACAATAATGATGTTTGACAAAATTGATGAACTGACCAATCACAGGCACCGAATATACTGATTATGAATTTTGAATCGATGCAGAAATATCAAAAGTCACGTGTGAATGCACCCCCAAGAGTGAGGTTATGATGACAACGCTTAGTGTGTTTTTACTCGTTATTCAGACATAATGTTGTCAATAGCAATGCAAATGTTGCCACAGCCGTCTCTCTCCTCCACTCAGCTTCAGGCAGTGTGTGTTCTGTCTGTTTTTGGGGTAGAGCTTTATTAAGAGGGCAGACAGGAGGACCTACTGCAGTGGATTTCTTTTCTTTGTTTTCCCAGACAACTTCATTCAATGAAGGCTATCAGGATGTGAAGAGGAGTTTAACAAACAGGGTATCCAATAATTTGAATTTAAGGCCTTAAAATGTCTTAAATTCTCCTGAAATCTCATAAAAGGTCTTAAATACAATTTTGAAAGGTCTTAAAAATCTATCAACGTTACTTTAATTTAAAACATGCATAAACTTCAGTCTTGCTTTGAAACGTTTCTGTTTTTGAGGATGCGATAACACAACTACAACACGGAACTAAAGTAGTGTGTTATGCGCGTACCGCGGTGTGTTACAGCTTAGCATAGCAGTTGAGAAAACTTAATGAAAGCCCACAGCTAAGCCGAATTTCAACGATTTGTGGCTCCAATTCTCCTTCATGTCTTTTGTAATTTTTTGCCAGTATGGATTTGAAATGGGTCTTAAATAGTATTCATTATGGTCTTAAAAAAGTCTTAAAAAGTCTTAAAGTTGACTTGAAATCTGAAACCTGCAGAGACCCTGAACAAAAATCGTAAAAAAAACAACTGACAAACTCAAGCATGTACTTGTATTGCTCCATTTGAAACAGGAATGAATCAATCATCATTCATTTTAAATCCCTGAGAGTCCCACCACAATGCATACACACACTGAGGTAAAGAGAAAGAGAGATGCTGTGGGAATGAGACAGTTAGAAAATGTAGTCCACTTGCAGCCAGGTAACGAGGCATCTGATGTTTCAGACCAGGAGTTTAACTGAAGAAGCAGAGTGGGACAAGCTCACCACAGGGCCACTTCACCTCACAGCTCGCTGTGTATTGGAGGATTTCTCTAACTGCTTTCTGTCTCCTGTTACAGAAAACAACAGCATATAAAGGTTTTACCATGGCGGCCATCTCGGGTCACTTTGCGGTTTTTAGTCTTTCGGAGTTATAGTGTAATCCCATGATTTTTGTGAGCCATAGAGTTTATACATTAGACTGCTCCTGATAAGGACAGTGTACTAAAAGAAAAGATGATTATAATATGGGACTTACTTCTAAAGCACTGGAAGTGTATTAGGCTGTGCTGGCAGCAGAAACAGAAGCTGTGTCATCAATATTTTGTGGTTTACAGTGAGTTTGGGTGCTTACCCCTCTGTATCACATAGATACTATGTGCATTTGTTTGCTGTGGATGTTAAAACATGATCATTTACTATAATTAGACCCAAAATAATCCATGTTCTAAGTCACTTTATGCATCCTGCCATACAGGCTGGTCTGCCCATATCGGAAACAGCCGATCTTCTTGGCTTTTCACGCACAATCATCTAAGTTTTACAGACGATGGTTAGAAAAAGAGTTTAAATCCTTGTTGATGCCAGAGATCAGTGAAGAATGGTCAGGCGGGGTTGAAATGATAGCAAGGCAATGGTAACTTGCAACAGAAACTCAAATAATAACTTCTTACAACCAAGTTGTGCAGAAGACCCTCTCTGAACCTACAACACATCCAACCAAATGGGCCAAAGCTGCAGAAGACCACACTGGATGCCAATTTTGCCACTTTATTAGTCATCCTAACAAAGTGATGATTGTAAATGCCCCATTGCCAGTCAAAAAAATAGAGCAATGTCACCCTTCCTGAATCTGTCATCAGTGTCCTTGTCTGCAACTCACTGAGGTCTTGCAGAGTTCATACTATAGTTAGCTCAGGACAGGACAACAGCAGTGACAAGGGGCTGCTGTTATTCCCACAGCGGGAATGAACAGAATAGTGTGTTTTACTCCACAGCCCTACCATGCACTCGCGTCTCTCCATTGTTGGCCTGAATCACTGCTGTGGCTCAGTGCCACATCTATAGTTACATCACACGCATCTTACTATATAAGGAAGTTTGACGAAAATGGAAGGAGTTGTGACTCATTAGTGACTGCAGCAGGGGACACACGGTGGAGTCGTGTTGGCTTACCTGTCCTCGTGCAGGCCTTTCTGTATGGAGCTTGCATGTTCTCCCCTTGTGTGTGTGTGGGTTTTCTTTGTATACTCAAGTCTCCTCTCACAGTCCAAATAACATGCAGGGGTTAACGCTCTAAACTGACCGTATGAATGTGAGAGGGAATTCCAGCCAGGTGACTGTGTCTCATACCTTAACACAGTCACCTGGCTGCTTCTGCCTTCATTTTTTTGCTCTCATCCACACCCATTGTCGCAACTATCCACTTTGTTTTTGTGTCATTGCTTTTCTCTTATTTTTTTGTGTCACAGAAGAAGGAAAGCAAAGATCAGCCGAGTATGTCGTGGCAGTGCTACGGGGTGCTCAGTGGTTTCTGCAGAGAGGCTTTTACAGCAACAGTGGCAGATGGAGGAATGGGGAGAAATAACGCACAGTACGAAATTTATTGCTGCGCCACTGCTCTTGTTGTACTTACTGAAGGCTGGTTTTAGCGCTGACAGTGTTAGCATCGTGATGCAGATGACAGTGGAGTGCAGTGTGCTCACTATGCTGCTGCAGACATTTCTCTGTTTGGACAGGAAAGACATGCAAGTCTAAACACGGGCAGGGAAATGTGATACTTTTGTCAAGTTGAGTTAGAGCCCGTCAACGGTTAGTTTGTTAATGTTTGTTGTAGTTGCTCTGTGCATGTTCTGTGTGTGCATGTGTGCGCTGCAGGTGTTGGATTTCAACACAACATCCCAGAGGACACATTAGCCTGAGGCCCTGAAAACATACTGAAAGCCAACATGAAGCATTTCTTAGACAGCCAGTACAGGACAGACACACACAGGCTTGCACAGCTAGTCTTCATAGGACACTGCATTGATTTACTATTCATTTTCATAACCTTAACCATAACCAGTTAATTCCTAACCCTAACCACAATACAAATCTTAGCTTTCTGCCTCATTCGGACCAGGCTTTGGTCTCTGGACACACCAACTCATACATGATGGAGTGAATGCATGCACCCATACACATGCACATACATCCTTTACTCATACTTTCACACCCAGGTGATTTGTCCCCTACTCCCAACATATCATATCTACCCCCACTTTGGTTTTCTGAATGAAATGCCTCTCAGGAACACGTTGTGAAAGTTTTTTCTTGTTGCTTGTGAGGCTGCGTTTGGATGCTTAGGTGTTTGGAGGTATTTGCAAAAAGAGAGGTCACCAGTATGAACCGGCTGCATCACAGAGCCTTTAAATGGCTTCATGTCTGCCAGGTCTTTGTTACAAATATTCATTAGTATGTGCTCATGGTGCTACAACATATTTGTACTCCATATGTGAGAAATCACTGGTCAGATCGGTCGTCTTGACTTAATGTGGATTAAGTTATGATTTCTGGGAATCAGCCAGTCACATGTGAGGAGCCCTTTCCTCGGCCACTGAGCAAGGCTGGCAGAAGTGATTTATGAAGCCATTTGAAACGTATGGAAAGTTGTCATGTACAAAATTAAAGGAATGCTTCACAGACCCTTTTGCTCACCAAAATGTCATTATTATTTTGGCAGAAAAGTGGACGAAATGTAGGAGAAAAGTGGCTTATGAATAATTGATTCTGAACAAAAGAATAAATGCATTAACGCACAGTTAGCCTCCCCCAGGCTTTTAATCCACTTCCTGACTGGTTTCCCTTAACTGGACAATAAGAAGATGACAGACAGCTATTAAAAAAAAATGTTTATAAAGGGGTCTACTAACTGTAATCATCCAAAGTATGTATACTTTTTGTATTAGTTAATTGTATTAGCTTCGAGATTAGACAGATAGTGTTTGAAAATGAAATAATACAGTAAATAATAAATATTCTGGATGAGTTCCAATAAAGTGATTGAGAATTTCTATACAATATGGTTATTTTAGCATTGCTAAAATAAGAAATCTAATGATGCCTAGGGTGCCTAGGGTGTGGTGCTGCATCCTGCTGCTTAGTCTCTCACTCTCTCTTTCTGTCTATGTGTGTGTGTGACAGAGATGGAGCAGACTTGCATTATGTTTTGACAGGGACTGAAGCCCAGGCAGTGCAGGGCAAAGTATAGAGAAGATATAGACTCCAGAGTGAAGGGTTCAGCCTCTGCAGAGAAGCACACACATGTGTGATGTAGCACTGTGAAGCACACAGTAGAAGAAGATGCTCAGTGGAAATGTAACTGAGCAGCGTTAACATGAACATGCACATACAGGGTCATGAATAAATCATGATACATTTGTATATATGTACACTCAGCTAAAATATAAATGCAACGCTTTTGTTATGTTCTCAAGTAAAAGATGTAATATTTCCTATTTCCAGAACTGCACATTTCAGAGCGGCCTTTTATTGTGATCAGTCCAATGCTCACCTGTGCAATTATCATGCTTTTTAGTCAGCATCTTAATGGGGATGGATTATTGTAGTAAAGGTATGGTGCTCACCTATTCAGATTCTAACAACTTTGAACCAAATTTGAGAATCTTGCATCATTTACTTCAGTTAATGGCCAAAACAAAAGCTTTGTGTTTATATTTTTGTTGAGTGTATATTGAAAGAATGAAAGAACACGCAGTTCAAAGCTGAGCGGCCACTAAATTCCACTCTTTTGTTTCCCTTCTGTGATCAACAGGAAACGAAGCCCATCTGCATCCAGGGATCCAAACCAAAAATACGACCAAAGGGAGGGGGGTGACCACTCACAGTATGCCCCGACGGACGGCGGCATGCCCAGATCACCGTCCGACTATGGGGATGGGGACCCTCGGCGGGCTCCGCGGGGCCCACACATGTACCCAGATGTGGATGCGGCACGTATGGGCTATCGGGACCGACGGGGCCCTGGGCGCTGGCACTCGCAGGAATACCCACTGGACCAGGACCTAGATGGACCGCCCAGTGAGTATGACCTCCAGCAGCAGCGCCAGGAGGAATTCCAGGCACGCTATCGCAGTGACCCCAACCTGGCACGATATCCAGTGAAGCCACAGCCCTATGAAGAGCAGATGAGGATGCACGCTGAGGTGGGACGTCTGAGGCACGAGCGTCGGCACAGTGATGTCTCCCTGGCTTACACAGAGCAGGGTGACCCTGGTCCCATTCGACTGTCACGACAGCATCTCACCGAGCGCCGGCCGCCTATGGTGGGACAGCGCTCCTACTCTGTTGACCGTTCCTCCCCGGGGCCTATGGGTCCTGGTCTTGGAGGTCACAGAACCTCCAACCGCAGTCCCCCAACTCCGCATCGCAGCCCAGTGCTGGGTGACCGATCGGGGGACCTGCGGAGAGGAGACCTGGGCATTGGTGGGGATCCGATGCGGAGGCAACAACACCACTTGGACCCCAGTTCGGCTGTCCGCAAAACCAAGAGGGAGAAGATGGAGAGCATGCTGAGGAATGACTCTCTCAGCTCGGACCAGTCAGAGTCTGTGCGCCCGCCACCCCCCAAACCCCACAAAACCAAAAAGGGAGGGAAGATGCGGCAGGTGTCACTGAGCAGCTCGGAGGAGGAGCTGGCCACCACTCCGGAGTACACCAGCTGTGAGGACGTGGAGATAGAGAGTGAGTCAGTCAGTGAGAAAGGTAGGAGCCACCAGCCTTTTTCTGTCTACTCTGTCTTTGCATAGCTTTATTTAGCATTTACTGTATAGAATACAAACAGCTCGGATGCTTTTTCATGTTCTTTTTATGACACTTTCTACTTGCATAGAATTGTTTGGAATGTCAGAGTTCATTAAATAATCAGTATATTATTCATGTTCTCTTATGTTGATATTAATTTTGATGTGATTTCTGCAGCTGTTGACCCAGTTTTAACCCACAGAACCCCCTGTCTACAGTCTCTATATGTGCTACGTATGTTTGTATGGTTGAACGTTTGTATGTGTATTTTTATGTTTAGGGCTCATTATTTTTGGTTGAAATCTAAGTAAAAATAAACAAACAAACAAAAATATATGTTTTTTGATAATTAAGATGCATAATCAACAACAACTCACTGCATTTTTTTTCTCTATCATGTGTGGCCACCTTTGTATAAAACGATCTGCTTCTTTTATAAAATGTTGACTCTTGACAGTGAATTTTAAAAGAAACCTGAAAATAATGAGCCTTATATTTTGTGTTTGTTATCTGAGACTTCACTCTAACAGCTCCAGCACCTTTGAGGAGGAGGCTTTGTCAACACATGAGCCAGATATGTTTCAGTGTGAATGGGTGGTTTGTGTTTTCAAATGAATGTGACGCTGCTGCTCTCGAGGCCCTCTCCTGTTGCTCATGCTGGCACAGTGTGTTGGGTCCTGCCGCCGCCGCTGCTTCACATGATCAGTCGGCTCTAATGTGTAGTGTTACATAACTGACTGACATAGGGAAGCAGGGAGAAGTATGGCATGTGCATGTGTTGTACAAGACGATTTGCATAAACAGCAATTATTAAGTGTATTTTACCGAGTATGATCCGATGCTATTAGAAAAGGGTAATAAAAAGGCTGATTATTTCCTGCAGTTAGCTCTGAACATCTGACTGCCGTATTGGTGTTGTTACCAAATATCATGATCGTGATATGTTTCAAAACAAGTCATTCTGTAAACTGCTGGCCCTATAGATGTGGTATGCTCGCTATTGGCTCTGTTTGTCTTGCTTTTTGACTAAAACCTGGACATCAGTTTGGTCAGTAGAAGCGGAAAAGGTAAAATAAACAGTTAGAGTGATTGAATTGAATGCCACTTTGCATATAATCAAACTCAAAAGCGATCGGTTAGCTTCTTCACTGCTCACGTGCTTGACTGATTATGGTGTCAGAACTTTACTTACAGAGACGTTTACCTCAGGAATGTTAAAAACACCAAACTGAAAGTAAGGACGAGCAGCAGCAGCAGCAGACAAATGGAGGAATAGAAGATGAGAGGAGAGAAGTACTGTATAGTAGCACAGTTTGCTAGACCAAAGCACCTGCCACAGGAAGATGTTTAATCTAGTGCGGAGTTGAGGGATTCAGTGGGTCTGCTCTCTTATGTTCTCCTCACTAAGAAAAGCTGCATCGGCGCTCCATTATTAATGTGGGAGTTTCCAGGTTTCCAGGTAGCCCATGAAACAAAAATAGGAAGAAAAGCAGGCTGTTCTGAGGATTGTTTCTGTCGCTGTCTGTCTGTCTGTCTGCCTCCTCCACAGGTCAGGGAAGGGGAAAACAAAACAAGGATTTCAACTATTGGCTTGAATTTATGACACAATGAACACAGATGTGATCAGGTGCACGCAGGAAGGTTCTGAAAATTAGACTTAATCATTCACTTTAAAACCATTGTGGTTTTTTGCACTCAAAGTACACTAACACAGCAGAAAGGAGATCCAAACTTGGGGCCCATTTTGGACGTGCAATAGTGTGGAGAGTGTTCATATCATCATTTAAATTCTGAATAATATAATGTACATGCTTAAACTGCTATGAAGATAGATTAGTACCTTTTTATATTAGTGTATCAAGTTTACAAATGCAACAGATATACAGTAACGTGACAGGCGAAATTGTATAGACGTGTTTTTACATCTTTACACAACACTCATTGTATACAGTACATTCATTGTCACTAATGTGCTGTCACTATGAATGAATCTTTACTCACTTTAACATGCAAACGTACACTGTTTAATAATCTTCTGCAGAGAACATGAATGAGAAAAGGCACACACACACACACAAAAAAAACTAGGCCAACTAAGCACAAAACATCAATTTTAATTGCATGTGAGGCCAAAGTGGAGGATAATGAAAGAGAGAGCAGAAAGCACCTTTTATGTGGCCCGTCAGCATCTGGGGGTTTGTGCACTCAGCTTGACTGGGTCAGATCAGGAGATGGGTGTGCCGCGGTAGACTAAGCAGGAGGCACATGTCAGTGCTCTCAGAATCTCCGACACCCTGCTGCTGGGGGCCTATGAGGAAGGAGGAGGGCTTGATGTGATAGCAAGAAGGGGGGAAAGCAAAGGGAGGAGGAGACTGGAGGAGAGAGGGTGTGCCCGCTGTAATGGGCCTGGCTCGTGCCTGCGAGCACTAGAGACTGATTTATCACGATGGCCTCTCCCTGTGTTTTCCTCTTTATTGATCCCCCTGACATGCAGTCTCATAATTGTGCCGAACAGACAGAAAAGGAGAGGCTGGCTGAGTAACTACAGCAGAGAGGTGGACATTGTGTCGTGACAGCCTGCATTACAGCCTCATTAATGGCTTTTGGGTGTAGTTTTTGCACCTCAGTAAGTGAATTTTTAATTTGGATTTGGTTATTAATTTAACCTATGGCATATTCTGCTGTTGTTGTTTGCATAGCAATAAATAGAAGTTGGTTAACCTCTTGTTTTGATTAAAAAAACATGTTTAAACATCTGCCACACAAGTTTAACATGACTTTCTCACCTTCCTAACATGGTGACTGTTTAAATGTACACACTGTTTCGCCCTTGCTTTTCCCCCCGTTCTTGCCCCTTGAATTGTAGTAAAAACAGCATCAATAATTAATGATCCAATTAATAGTTTACACTGGTTTTTATTGAGCTGTCAAAGTGATGGAGAGCCTGCTGGTGGTGAACTCCACCACTGCCTGTGCTCTGCTTTTGCCCTGAATCAGCACTTTGTGGGGCTTCGGAGCCGGGGCGAAACGGCAGGGCCGGGCACAGACTGCTGATGCTCACAATTTATAGCCGTGATGAGTTTCCTGCTCCCTGAAAAACCACACAGTGCCTCGCCGGGGATCAGTGCCCAATTGTGGTGTGCCACTGTTAATAAAGCTTCGGGGAAATAAAGGGGAGAGGCTAAACGCGCCTCCATGCTGGCGCCCGCTCAAAACCGTCTTTGATCGACACTGAGAGTGAACAGTGAGGGGGCTGCTGCAGGTGCAGGGGTATGAGGGGTGGAAGAGCAGGCAGAGGTGGAGGCGAAGCTGTGATGGATGTAGCCTTGAGATAGACTCTTATTTCAGCTTGTTAGAGTTAGTTATAATGCATGTATTGACTAGTCAAGTCAATAAACATTATTTTACGAAACAATAATCTGTTAATCCAAGCTTCAGCAAATCCTACAGCTCCAACACAAGACTGGTAAATGAAAACCTCTCACTGTCTCAACGCAGGCCTTAAGTTGTGCGAACTAACGCAGCCACATTAGGCAAGTGTCTTCTTCAATTGAAGAGTGTGCACCACGCTGAACTGTGCTCTGGTGTTTTTGCAGCTGACAGAAAGGCAACTTGGAGGCAAAGAGGGTAATGACTGTTGTCAGCTGTTAGTTAGAGGTCCGCAGAGGGCAAATCCCATCTGGGAGCATCCATAATGTTTCATCACACTGCATAACTGTGTACAGTAAGTAGTTTTAGTGAGCACATCCCCGAGACTGATGGATGGACTGAGAGCAGAGAGAAGGAGCAGACCCTGACTTTTTTTAGTAACAACTCCGAAGATGAAGAACATTAAAAATGTGGAAATGTCTTAAGAGGTTATATAAATAAGCAGGGATATAAATAGTGATTAAGTGCATGTTTTGATGGACAATTAAATTATGCCAAAGTGCATTGATGCTAAAGGTGAGACATTTTCGTGACTCAATAAAACAGACTTTGAACAAGGTATTGATCCCTGAGTTTGTTCCACATATGCAGGCCAGTCTTGCCGTCATCGAGCCACGTTGATGCAGATTATTTCCCCTTCCTCTTGACCTGTGTGTGTGTGTGCTCCAGTCTGCCACGACCACGTCCTTTACACTCAGAATCATATAGTCTATTTTTATGCCTTTCCATCAGACCTGCCTGATTTCCCTGGGATTGAATCCTTGGTCAGATAATGCCTGAAGGTTGGTTGCCCTGTATAAATCCATTAGGTTCTACAGCTCTTTGCAGGGTTATTGAAGTGTGGCAAATGTGATGTATATTGCTCAGGGGCTGCAGAAACATAGTGTTTTCAGACAACCTTACCTGTGCCTGCGGCTCCATGGTTCACTACAGCTGCGTACGTTCATGCGAGTACGCGGTAACATCAGCGCAAGTGCCAGTGTCTGCTGAATGCCAGTCGGCGCCAACATAGGCTTTCTGCATTGTTGAAACGCCTCAAAATTAACAAGAGTCATTTCATTTTATTGTAAAATGACTCGCCAGTGTCGGAGAATAACATTTAAATGCCCATCGCCTTCACATTCTGTGATGTAAAATGCAGAGATATGCCAAAATTGAAGGTCTCAAGACGAAAAAAGTCCCAATTTTCTGCACAGACAGCAGCCCCCCTCTCTCACAACTGACGTTTATTTTTTTCATCAGGCCTCTGTACTATACTCCCTTAATGGAAATATTAGCGCCACCTTTGGATCCAATGTTTTTTTTTTTCCAGTCCTTTTAATTAGCTCAGAATATTAAGCCTCTTAATCAAATTGAAAGTGCTCTCCATCACTCTGCTCTCTGCGTTCACATGGGGAAACAAATCCTGTATGAAGGCAAAGTTGTGCTTTCTGTCAGATCAAGTGATGACAGTGAATTTCAAATTATTCTGTGTCACGTGGTTGAAGCATCACATCTGCTGCAAAAGATAAGGCTGCAGTTTTTGACCCCCCGTTGAAGTTGTAATCAGAGCCTTGTATTTAAAAAAACTGCTGTGTGCCGCCTGAATCCACAGTTAAACACATTGGAGACTCGCCCCTGCTCCCTTGTACAGATGCAGCTACTGTAGGATGAGATAGCAGCGTGCTATTTTCTGCTAGTGTCTGCGGATTTGAACTCTGAGTCATACACCGTATTCTATGGAAATAGGCTTAATAATGAAAGAGTGACGCGTTTCAGCAAATGAACGCAAGAAAGCGGCTGTCAAAACATTTGCAATAACTCGCTGTCAGCACATTTACAACAAGATTTTTTCTTATATGATGTTCTAGGCTAAAACAGTATGACAGTATTGTAACACTGCAGAGGACCTCGCGGTTCTTTTCCAGGGATTTCTTGCAGGGATTATTGTCAAAACTGATCGTTGCGTGGCACAAGAATGCACACCCGCGTCCTTTCCTCAGCGCGCAGCGTTCGAGGCGCTCGATATTGATATTGATCCTTCATGTGTTATTGTCTGAGCTGCATGTTTCTCTCTCCACAGGGATCACAGAGTTGCTCACCATGACCGCAGTCTGAGTTGAAGGCAGTATGTGTGAGCGTGTTTGGATGTCCAGTTTGGTCCTGAAAGAGTATTATGTTCACATGTGTGCGTTAATGTATGTACGTCATGGTTTGTGGTGTCCTCACTGGGTCCCTCTTGCTGTCCTCTCTTGTGTATGTACGCCCTCACCCCTCCCACCACCTTACAGGAGATTTGGATGGCCATTGGTGGGACCATGCGTCTTGGCATAGCAGCGAGGCCTCCCCAATGTCTTTGGTGAGACATGTGGAGCCCTGCCTTGACCCCCCCGTCCCTTCTGCCCCTTATCCCCAGTCTCTCTCTCTCTCTCTCCCTCTCTCCCTGTCTCTCTCCTCTCCCCAGCCCCTTCTCCTTGAGTCTTTTGTCATTTCATGTTTCCTTCGTTTTATTTACACCTTTGCATGTTGTTTTTCTGTTTTTCTTTCTGTTTTTATCCCACACCTGTAGGGGACAGTCAAAGGGGAAAAAGAAAAACTATTGAGCAGGCATTTATGTCTGAGCCGACACACACCTTATCTGAGAGGCAAAAGAAAATGGTGCGCTTTGGGGGACACTCATTTGAAGAGGACTTGGCATGGTGTGAACCGCAGGTTAAAGACTCGGGAGTTGATACGTGCAGTAGCACTACCCTAAACGAGGAGCATAGCCATAGTGAGAAGGTACTGAGACAATCTAGCCTGCATTTTCTTATTATTATTTATGACCTACCCATCCAGTCTTTGTTTGCTTTGTCACTAAGTGTAAATAGGTCAGATGTTTGTTATCTTTTTCCTTTTTCTTGGTTTTGGATTTTATTTGACATTGTATTAATTGATTTCTCTTGCGATTCCGTTTCCTTTTTATTTTTCGGTTACTTTTGGCTCCACCTTTGCTTGGTGTTGCCTAAAAAGTCTTTTGGGGGCACCCTCTTTGCTTGCTACCTGTACTTGCTGTTTTTGCTCCCCAAACAGAAACTACAAACCTTACAATCGTTGTTAGAGAAAAAGCATTGATACACAACCTCTCTGTTTGTCATGGCACACGGGAATGTGGGTCTCTCCTAGTTGCATGCTCGTTCTCCTTCGTATGTTGTGTTCTTGCTCTGCAGCGGTCCTGTTTAGTGCTGTAGGAACACCTTTACTCAGGCCCCGTCCCTCTCACTCTGCTGCCCTACCCCACAGCACCCAGTCCAGTCAGAACCCGCTCCCTGCCAAACTTTCCATTCACTTCTACGGCAAAACTCAAATTATTAGAAAAAGCACAAAACAGGGAAGATTGGACTTGTTTTGCACCAAAATAAAACATTTGTTTTTCTTTTTTCCCTTCCACTGCAGCATCTGTGATTTCACCCTATCTGTGTCTTATGGCTTTATTCTGTGCTTTTCTGTTTTTCATCCTTCTGAAGCCTCATGGTCTATACCTCATTGGTTCTTGTGCCATAGATGGTCGTTCCCCCCCCCTTCTTCATTGTCTGCTTTCCCCTCACTACTCCACTTGATGGTGATGTGTGTGGTGAAGCACCAGACTGTGAAACCGATCTTCCAGCTCCAGTTTGAAGAGCTGGTTTGAGGAGGAGTGCTCTGGCTGCTTGCTTTACTCTGCATGGGGCACTGCATGAAGCTCACTCCACCTTCACACTGGCAGGTTCACACAAGCTCTGGGGAAAAAACATGAAACAGTAACAAGTCAAGTTGTATGTTTTAGTTGTGTTTCGTTTTTTTCTCTGATTGCTCTTTGGATGAGAACATTCCTTCATTCAAAAGAATCAATACATCACCAGAGTTTGTGTGAACTTCCTTTTCCCTGAGTGAATTAATTCTACCCCCATGCCCTCCTTTCACTGTGAACAGTTGTCTGCTTTGATCTTAAGTGATCAAACCCAAGTGGATGAGTTGTTAAACAAAAGGTGTGTTGTTGCTCTAACCTTGTAGCACCCGGTGACGTGGCAGCCGTCCAAAGATGGAGATCGTCTAATAGGACGTATTTTGCTCAACAAGCGAATGAAAGATGGAAGTGTGCCTCGAGACTCAGGAGCTCTGCTTGGTCTGAAGGTACGTCCGCTTTACCTTACACTGAATGCTTCACATGAATGTCAGGAATCCACATATGTGATGTGCTGTCATTACCCAATTGTAGCTCAACAATTTTCTTTTAGCTGTCTAATTGTTCCTCTAATTGTCCCTCTGTATTAATATTCATTAGTAATGTGATTATTTTCCTCATGAATATTTGTGAGCATCATAATATCACTAGATATATTTAAAAGAAGACTTAAAACTTATATTTTTACTCTAGCCTTCAACTAACTCTTTTTTATTCCACCCTGTGTTTTATTTTTTTAAAGTTTTTTAATTGTTGCGTTTGCTTTTTAAATTTAATTTTATTGCTAAGCACTTTGAGACGGCAATCCTTGAATGGACGGTGCTATATAAATAAAGTGTATTATTATTATTATTAATAATAATAATGATAATAATAATAATAATAATAATAAATAGTACCATTACAATACCACATGTTTACTTATATCAAATTATTACCTACAGCATTTATCTATCGAGTTAAACCCTCAAGTTTTTTATTTTACTGCATTGCTAAATCATTTGAAATATTGGTTTTGCTTCTCTTCTGGTTGTTGCATACATCTGTGTGTGTGTGTGTGTGTGGGGGTGTGTGTGTGTGTGTGTGGGTGTGTGTGTGTGTGTGTGTGGGGGTGTGTGTGTGGTGGGAGTTAAACACTGGTTTAATACAATAATAATCAAAAAAAAAAAAATTAAATCCAGAGAAACATATAGTTGACCATGAGGAAAGAGAAGAGTAAGCAGCACAGCAAGGGGGGGAAATCATTACTGATTGAATGAGCCTCCTGATATGGCATGTTTGTGTCTGCTCATTGCCTCAGCACATTTCTGTCTGCTCAGCAGCATCAGCCAACCAGCTCGACCATTCAGTCTGTCAATCCATCAGTGAGGCTGCCAGCCTTGCCCTCACTGACTGTCTTCCTCTCTCTCTCTCTCTCTCTGTTCCTTCCTTTTCTCATCCTCCTCCTCTCACTCTCTCTCTCTCTATCTCTCTCTCTCTCTCTCTCTCTCTATCTGGCTGTTACATAAAGCCATTTCGTTTAGCAGACTTCCCTAAGCTCCTTTGTATGTTGGCATTCAGCTGCCATTAAGAGGGATTTTTATTTGTATGATGCCCATGTAAGCTGAGCAGAGTGGAGCACTGCAGCTCTGAACTGTACAATACAGCCCTCACCCACAGCTCTGCACAGAGTTACAGAGCAGCACTAGAGTGTGTCTCTGGGGGGGAAAAAAACCCCAATAGCTGTGGACATTAAAAAAAAAAAGAAAAGGAAAAGTAATGCACTTTCAGCAGTGATCCTCTCCTTTCAGTGTTTTTATTGAGGATTCACCTGCAGGCAAGACCTACTTCAGTGTCTTCTGCGAGCTGCTGCAAACATGCTACACTTTCATAGGTAACATGGTCAGCCAGTGTCGTGGTCATAGTTATATGTTCACAGTTCAAATGTACTTCGCACATGACAGGAAAAAAGAAGAGAGACTACATCACCTGTGTTGCACTCTCTCCACTGGCTTCCTATTTAGATGTTATTAAGTGTTATTGTTGGTTTTTGAATCTCTTAATGGTTTGGCACCGTCTTACCTTTCTGAACTTCTTTCTCTTCATGCTCCATCCCGATCTCTAAGATCTAACAACAGGTAGCTTTTAGATTTCAGTTCCAAATTCCTGAATAAAAACCCGGCGATCGGGGCTTTTCTGTAGCTGACCCTGAACTTTGGAACGGGTTACACCATCGCTTTTAAAGACCTTCCTCTTCTCCTTAGCCTTCACCTCAGGATAAAAATAGTCAAGCCGGACACGTCTATGTTCTATTGTGTCACTGTTTTACTGTTTTACTTCGATTTTATGTTTTATACGTTTTATGTCTCTGTGCCTTTCAATCTCTAAAGCACTTTGGTCAACCCCTGGTTTTTAAATGTGATAAAGTTGACTTGACTTGACTCCTAATCCTGTCCCATCTCTACTTCTACAGGTGGTGGGAGGCAAGATGACAGAATCTGGTAGACTTTGTGCTTTCATCACTAAAGTGAGAAAAGGAAGTCTAGCAGACACTGTTGGACACCTCAGACCAGGTAAAACAGTAAAACAATAGAAAAACACTTTTTTATAGAGAGAATGAAATAGTCCTTCACAAGTGTTAAACATTAATGTGATATTCAGCATCTTGGTGTTTTTTTTTGTTTTTTTTTGTGCAGGTGACCAGGTGCTGGAGTGGAATGGGAAGCTTTTACAAGGAGCCACATTTAAAGAAGTTTACAATATCATACTAGAATCCAAGCCGGAGCCGCAGGTGGAGCTGGTGGTCTCACGGCCTATAGGGTAAGAGCTCATAAATTCTGTCCAGCTCTTCTCAAGACATTTCTCCTGGTGGTATATATCTGCCGGCACTAACTAAGCAGCTTGGCAAGAGGACCTTTAGTAGTGGATTTGTTGAAAATCACGTGAAGTATCAGTAACAAGTAAAGCCGGAACTTGAGGCCTCACACCAAGTGCATGTTGTGGGGTCTACAGGTTTGAATGAAGAGCTTTTATTGTAATAAATGTATGATGAAAATGTACTTTTTTCTACATTTGTCATTGTCAAACCAAAAGGAATTAGATCAAGAATTACACATCAGACATTGGCCTAATCTTTTTCCTTCATTTACCCCAATTATAAGGGCATGGCTGACTATGATATTCAACATCCCTTCTTTCTTACCTCCCTCCTGCTCTGTCATCTGACATCTTTGCATATGTGGATAAATGGTGGCATCTTTGCTTTGTCACTTCTTATATCTGTCCTGCTTTGTGCTGGTGAGGGAGAAGCTAGATGAAGACCATAATTACTACTACTACGACTGTTCAAATTGATGTCCCTCCTTCTCTTTCATCTCACATTCCTTCTTTTTTTTTTCCAGAGATATTCCTAGGATACCAGACAGCACACATGCACAACTGGAATCAAGTGAGTCTTTATCTCATTACTCTACTACATATACAGCATTTGTTTATTCCAACAGTCAGTCAATTAACGTGAAATTAAGTCATGCTGCCTCTCTGGGTGTCTCTTCCCATCCTCAAGTTTAAAGCTCAAGCTAAAAAGAGGCACAACTTTGCCACTTAACCACTTCTTCCCTGACCCTCTTTTTGGAGTCCCTGCTAGAAAATGACATGCCCAAGCTAAATAGAGTAAATCTCTGCAGTTACAAGCTCTATGTGGATTATCTTGGTATCAAACTACAGATAACACTTGTGAGATTCCACCAGAGGTGTAAGTTTCACTGTAGATGCCTTTGTTAGAGTAAATGTACATGGAACACAGCATAATTGAAGGTTTTTTTTCTCTCGCCTAAAAAAATATTGCATTTTAATGCAAATATCACCTATAAAATATGCAGTAGGAGCTTAAAAGCACATGGAGGTCATGTAAGAAGATGTGGACATGAGTCTGATGCTGCTGAAATGAAGCAGGGTGAAATTGCAGAGGTTTTAGTAAAGAGATGTCTAGGCGTTCTCTCTTTAGGCACAGTTTGGCACTATCTGTGCCATTTGAGATTTCTTAGGTACCAAATTATTAAAAACTCATTTAATTTTATTTATAAGTCACTATTGGTCTAAAAAGAAAAGTATGATAACTCGCTGTGAATTGATGCTCCCTGTGCGGTGAGTAATAACAACTCTGTGACTCTGCAGTGTCTTCAGTTACGCAGCGCCATAGCTTTGGCTTACCTTGGTCAATTTGGGTGATTGACAGCGCGTTTTGAACCTCTGAACCGGTAGAATCAGACCGGTCTCCAAAGGCGTGTGAATCACTTCATTAGCAAGTCAAAAGGACATAAATGCATACGACGCATTTGTGCAATGTGTGCGCTGTAACGATTTTTTTCGCTTCTGCTGGTTTGATTCGACTGTGTTTTAACTGTGTTTCGTGAACATAAGAGTGGTTTATATGAGCTTTTAGCTGAGTTTCTGACCTTTCTGTGGGTATGCAGCATGTCTGTGTTTGTTAAAGTTAGACATGGTTTTATGACGCTTTTGTGGCTGCGTCTGACACGGCAACCGTGAAGAAGAGGTTAATAAGAATAATAATCTGTGTCACCTGTGCCACGTCAGGTTCAAGTTCTTTTGAGTCTCAGAAGATGGATCGTCCGTCCATCTCCGTCACATCCCCCATGAGTCCCAGTATGCTGAGGGACGCCCCCCAGTACCTGTCAGGACAGCTTTCAGTAAGTGGACTCAACAGAACATTAAGATTGCATATCAAATCCTCCTGAGATATTGTATTGTTAGATTGCTCAGTATGTCCCCCAACATTTAAATTAAGTCAAAGCTTGAACTGTTGCCACGGCTACCAGGCACAGCTTCTGTCCCTGTGCTTGTTCAGCTGGCCTTTTACCAACCCAGCACAGGACTGTAGATCAGGTTACTCTGTGTGTGTGTGTTGTCCATTTTTTAGTATAAATTCCCTCTTGGGGTAAATGGGTAAAAGGCCGCATTTAAGCAAGAGATAAATCAACCCTCAAATTTAGGATCCTCAAGGGAAATAGCGTTAGCATCTAGGTAACATCTCTCTGACATGCTTTTCTTACAACATCAATATTTATGAGAAAAGGTGGGGTTTGACTGCCACTGGGATTGCACATAAATATTCACAATCTACTTTATATAGTCATTGAGACCACACATGCCACACTTTCCTGTCCAGATACCTGTTGTTCAATTTTGTATTTTCTTCAGAGGGCTGACCTTGAGATCCACAAACAACTACTAACAAAAGTAAAGAACTGTCACTGTTATATTTTTGGAGCAGTCTTCAGGTTGTGTTCAGGGATGACAACAGGGGTTAACTTCATTGTGTGACGCGAGCTCTGAAGCAGAGGAGAAAAGGTCCAGAGAAGACAGAGAGATATAATAGACAATTTTGTTCAAAGGGCCTTTGCAGAACAGAACAGAGAAGCTCAGGGACAAGTTATCTTTGATTAGATAGAAAGGAACATAGAAGCAAAGATATAGAAATGAAAGGCGAGAAAAAAACTTAAATTGTCTAATCTAAACTACAAACGTGTGTTGTTGTGTGTACAGTGTACTGTGATGTTGTTGATGTTGTTTTGTGGGGTTTTGATTTGATTGCATTTTCTTTTCTTTTCTGTTCTTTTTTTTTTTTCTACTTGACATTTAATTTTGCTTATCCAGAGCCAAAGCCTTAGTAGAAGAACAACGCCTTTTGCCCCTAGGGTCCAGGTAATGGGTCCTGTCTGCAGGGCACAATCTCTATTTGGTCTTTGCTCATTGACTGTTGACTGGCCTCTTTTCTGTTTCCATACTTTGGAAAATGCATTCTGCAGGGAAATGGCAGCTTTGAGTTTCCCTCCCAGTGCAGTGCATTATGTCATCTTCTTCTATTTTGATTTTGAGGTGTCACTGTTATGATGGCAGTTATTAGAATTCATTTTAACCCATTCACATCATTATTATTTTAGGTGGTGCATGCTCAACTAATCTGCTCAACTCATTTTAAGAGACACTCTTCAATTGCCTGATTTCTCTACTGTGTCCAGTGACCTTTTGTTGTTTGGGGATCTTCACAATGGCAATGCAGGAGGGTGTCTCTTTCAATTTCTTCTTCTCCGACAATGAACTTAGTGTTGGATTCTCCTTCAGCGTGACGTGAACCCAGTCCTTAAACATTGTTAAAAACAACAGCAGGACTGCCTCGTGTGCAAGTTGAAGTCATGTCAATTAGCAGATTATGGATTATGCTGGAGTCTGGAGTGTCATGCTGCAGTGAAGAGATACCAAATTGGCCCCACTATGTTTGGAAAACAAATTGCATATCTCTTTATGTGTGTGATGTGAAAATTAAGCAAAAATATTTTCCTAATTAACTTCAAACCAAACAAAGTAGATTTCACTTTGGGGGTCTCTTGATCTTAATATGTAAATATCAGATTTTTTTGTCTGTTTGTTGTTTTGAAAAAAAAAAATATATATATATATAGATCTGATACTGATGCATAATTAAATAAGTGTGCATTTGTCTTGGTTTTGGATTCAAATGTGTCTAAACACATGGTTGTACTCTTGGAAAAAGCTTGTATGTTTTTTACTGGTTATATAAACTGGACAATTGGACGATGTTTATGTCTATACGTAATGATAATCCTAGTTTCTAAGCTGATAGTGTTCAAAAATATTTGACCAGTCCACGGACAAACAGTATTTTTTGATGGGCTAAAACTTTAGAGAGTTTTTAAGAACGATTTGTTTTTCAATCAGCCCCCTGCTGTCTGCTTCCGCCTACAGTACACATGTACAGACTTGTCCTGAATGCCCTTTCTTGTGTTGCTGCATGTATAGCTGGTAGATTTAAACAGCCCAGACCTTTTTTTCCATAAACATCTTCTTAAAGAAGTATGGACGAGAACTTAGAAGTTTTTTCTTTTCTTCTTCTCATTTCATCTACTTTCTTTAAGGCCTCTGTTGGATGTTGGATGTTTCTTCTAAGTGTCTTCTTTGGAGTCCATACTTCCGTTTTTTTCCCTGCCATTGGTTCTTCTTGCTCTAGCATGATTGATTTCTTGACTGAATATCTAAAAGAACATTATTAGATGCATCATCACTGTTATTGTCATAGACAGTAACACTTCAACTGCTGTTAATCTCAGAGCACGCTGCCTTTAGTGAAACTGACATTTTAGACCAGCTGCATTTTGGAAGTTTTCAAAGGTATAACACATACATGATAAAAGTTCAATTATGTAAACTCTACAAACAGACTATGTTTCAATAAACACAAAACAATGTTTGGACCAAGCATGTGACCTGACATTGTCTTAGCAGGTAGACATCTTCCTCTTCTCTGAAGGGTGAATACAGGAGAAGACCCCTTTGATACAGTCAAGAACTGTTGGTTGAAAGTTAGCCCTCAATAAAAGACACATGCAATCAGTCCATTCCCAACTTAATGAAGTTGTCTTCTCCTGCATTATTCCCTCCATGCTCTCTCTGTTAATCCTGTGTGGCCCTGATCCGTCTCTCAGCACGATGTCTCTGCTCTGCCCCCGCAGGTCAAACTGTGGTATGACAAAGTGGGCCATCAACTAATCGTCACCATCCTGGGCGCCAAAGATCTGCCGCCCAGGGAAGATGGACGGCCCAGGAATCCTTACGTAAAAATATATTTCCTCCCTGATAGAAGGTAAGAGTAGGAACAGTTACCATTTGCTGATTTTCACCCACCACACTTTTTTTTAATATCATTTCATTTCATTGCGTTCAATGACATTAAACGTCAGAGCCCATGCAGATTATAATCTTTATCATTGTCATTGCTTTTAAGATATTAGCATCAGAAAACGCAATGTGGATATATGTGGATGTTGCTTCTTAACAGTAGATGCTACTATTTGGTTGTCCAGTGTAGTTTTCAGGAAAGTAGCACGCTCATCCTCACATTTCATCAGCATGCTTAGGCTCGAGCTCCCGTCCTGTCGTGTTTTGGATGGTGTTGTAGTCGTGGCTCTTCTCTACCATGGTTGTAAATAAAAACAGTTTGAATTATTGCTCCTCCAGTGACAAAAGCAAGAGAAGAACAAAAACGGTAAAGAAATCCTTAGAGCCCAAATGGAACCAGACCTTTATGTATTCGCCGGTTCACCGGCGAGAGTTCCGGGAGCGGATGCTGGAGATCACACTGTGGGACCAAGCCAGGGTGAGGGAGGAGGAGAGCGAATTCCTGGGAGAGGTAAGCAAACCAAATCTCACCAATCAGGGAAACTCAGTAATGTTATATCAGCTCATCCTCCTGAATATGGTCATTGCAGTCCAACACAGACAGGGATTTTTTTCTCTCTCTCTTGCAATGCGTAACACCAGAGAAGAGAATGTTCTAGATTGCGTTTCACTCCCAAAATTCACGGCTGTTCCCCTCTGACAGATTCTGATCGAGTTGGAGACGGCGCTTTTGGATGACGAGCCGCACTGGTACAAGCTACAAACACATGACGTATCCTCCATCCCGCTTCCACGTGCCTCCCCCAACACACAGCGCAGGTTCCACGGAGAGAGTCCAACACGGCGACTGCAGAGTATGTAATGCTTGCGCACGTCACAAAACCCTGAATGCTACACAGTGTGGGCAGTTGGTTTTCCTTTAAATAGTTTTATATTGAAAACTTTGCAAATATTAACAAATAGTAAGTAGTAATACACAGTTTCAAAGCTGTGGACAACACATTCTTGCAGATTGCTCATTTAACATCAAGTAAAAAAGCATTCCTGTGCATATGCTATATAATAAAAGTGATTTCTCTCATTTTTAAATCTACAAATAAGGCTATTTTGTTGGCCTATTACTTTCTTTTGGTTGCGCAGTTGTCTATTTTGTCTTTGCTGTCTATGTGCCATCAACCTTGCTGCTTCTGCTTTTACAGACAAAGGCTCGTACAACTCAGGTAAAGGACCCCTGCACACGCAGGTGGTGCTGCTGCTGCTCTGTGGAGCATCTGAGTGTCCTCCTGTCCTATTTGAACAACGCATCCTTGTGCCCTGCTTCCTAACGCCCCCCCACCCCGCCCCCCTTTTTCCACAGAGAGTGCATGCTTTTGCTGCCTTACATGGATTTCATTGTGAGGAGTTGGTGTAAACTGTATACGACTTGTTTGAAATCCACTCAGGGTAGCAAACGTGCACGCTTTGGGAAACAAGAGATTTAGATGCAATGGTCTGACCTCTCTGTGTATTCTCCCGATAAATATGACACAATCCCACCTTGCAACCCGCAACCATATCCTGTAAATTTGCACCCTAAATGTGTGCTAAAAAAAAATCCTTTTGTATTGTCAATGTTTAATTATTGTTCCCATTATACATATTTCCCCTTTAAAATGTGTCTAAAATACTGGTGGCAAAATGTCTGCAGCCCATTCTGGTTTTGCTTGTGTTTGTGCTGTGTTTTCATTGTGAATATGTTCATAAAAAGTGATATTGTAGTTTACGCTGCTGCTGGTGTACGACTGTTATTGCAAAACAGCTGTGATTTGAAAAGCAAAATTATGCTTTGATTCATTGCGTGCATAGTAGTACATATGCACTTAAAATATTATAGACAGAATATTTATAGTTTTCTAGCATCTTATTTCCTCCATGCAAAATTTTAAATACCTTTTTTCAATTTTAAAAATGTTTCTTTATTTATCATAACGTTCTGTGACCAGATAATAGTCTTCAGATTTTAGGCTTTTTAGGCTGTTTATGTTTGTGAGATGATAAAGATTTGACAGCTTTTCTGGATGTATCCAGCTTATTTAACTGAACAGTGAAAGCAGAGGGCAGGGCTGCGGCACTATCTATCTACTGCGAAGGATGAAACCGTATTATTTCGCTCACTTTCGCGTGTCAATTGAGTGACTCTGTGCTCCTGATTTGCGGCTTTTGTTGAGGTTGAGCACTGAAAATATTCAAGCCGTCACATATATTTTACATTTACAACTTCAACCAATCAGTAAAGTGCCTGAATCTCGACCCCAAAAGTCTGATGTTTTGCTGTATTTGTGAGATCAGTGACACAACACTGACAGTATAGTCACTGAACATAAATGACTCCTCCGTGTTTACCCATCTGTCTATTTCTTATCCTTTTGTCCTGTTAATCATTTCCCTCTGTCTGCCACATACCCACATGTCTGTATGTCTCTTTATCTCACAGGATCCCAGAGGATAAGTGACAGTGAGATCTCGGACTACGATTGTGAAGATGGTGTTGGGGTAATAACAGGTAAATCCATATACTAAGCAGTCTAAGACTTATTAATGCATGGGACAGTTTTTTTTACCTTTTATGTTATTTTCAACAAATAAGGATAAAATGGTTAAAATGCTGCGGCCCATGAACAGCATCAACACAATGAGTGACCAGTGAGCTTTTTTCTGCCTCTGCACTGCTACTGTTATGTTGTACACACCGAGACTCACTATTACTCTATGTCAGAAAAGAAGAAGCAGAGCTGTGAGCAGTCAGAGACTGAGAAGCACTTGAAATGTGCCCGCATAAAACGTCAAGCCATAGAAAAATAACATCTTGATTCAGCTTCTTTTTTTTTTTCAAGCTTAAAGTTATTGTTTCTTTCTTTTGAAGACAAAAAAAACTGTGTCAACCTCTTTTTTCAGGTGCTGGATGGTATGTGGTGTATTACATTCATGCCACAGAGAGGAGATGAGAATAGATTCAGTAACTGAGAGAGAGTGGGGGAAAACATGAGCCATAGCTGAGGGAAATCCTCCTCCAACCACCGTAACATTCTCATCAGCCCCTCGCTGCCTTAATATTTGTCTTTTTTTTCAGTGTGGAAGGAAAACTCCTTCACTCGGCTACAGCCACACCCTCCTCTATACATGAACTCATCTCATTTATTATTTAATCTTTGCATCAAGCTGCTATCATTTTCGAAAAAATGTTCGTATGGTTAGGTTAAGTTTATACGTCATAATATAGTATTGTATATTATACTACTTTAAGAAGTGAATATGTTTAACATTTGCACATTTAAGCATGTGCAAATGTTCCATCCCTGTCACTCTTCCCATCAAACCCTATCATTTTTCAATTTTACATTTTGTACGTGCCAAAAAAGCAGGTTATCCTGCATGATGTGGCACGTCAAGATAAAGAAAACATTTCTATTACGATTTATTAATAGTTTTGCATTGAACTTAATAGCAGGAGGCTCAGTATTGGAGCGGCTGTGGAGAAATGGCATAATGTTTTTGCTGTTAAACCTAATGTGCATTGGTTATTGCTTACACTGTAAAAAAAAATAAAAAAATTCCATAAACTAAAAACTCAAAAATTGTTTGCATCAAGTTGCCTTGAATTTGAGTTTTCTTTTTATACAGCGTATGTTCATAAAATTGGCAAACTTGATTTAAAATAGACTTTAAATTCGAATTTTGTGGCAATTCATCCACGTAACACAATAGTTTTTAATCTAATCTGCACTAAGGCTGCAACTATTAATCAACGATAGCTCAATTAATCTGCAGCTATTTGACAAGCAATAATTAAAACAAATTATCTTCATATAGCTTAATATAACATAGAAATCATTACAACTGAATCATTTTAGTCAAGAATATTATCATTTTATGGTTTGGGGAAAAAACAAATCTACATTTTCTGACTTTTTATGGACCTAACACAACTAATTAATTGAGAAAATAATTGACAGTTTAATTGATTATGAAACTAATTATTAGTTGCAGCCTTATTGTGCACAGCTACCTTCCATTTAAAAAACCTCATGCTATTTATAATTCAATTTTCCTCAAGTGAAGATCAGCATGTCTGTAGTCGCTACCTTCCAACTCAAGATTTTTTTTAACCTCATTTTAATGTGCTCTACACTATTGAATATCAATCAACCTCTGTAGTACTAAGCACTGACCTGAATCGTGGCCTCTGATTACCGTTTAATGAACGATTTCGTAATAAACGGACTGATCAGTCTTGCAAAGAAAGTGTAATTATAATGTTTCTGATTTTTGAAAGCCTATTTTCATGTTTAATGCACAGAACGAACGCAGCAGCTGAACTGCACCTTCATTGAAACCCAGGTCTTGATGTTGGAATGTGGAGACTCAGCATAATGACAATAGAGAATCTATTATCTGTGCAGAATGGCATTCAGCATAACTCTCTGTTCTTATTCAACATATTGCCGGGTGTGTTTATACTGGATGTGCATCATTAACAGTCATAATTTGTCATGACCCAGGCTGCAGATTTTGCGTTTTCAGTTTCTCACTTTAGCGGAAAATCATATCGAGGAGGAAAATTTGCCCATAAGCATTTTGTGGTGTCAGTATGTAAATGAGGAACCATTTAAAAACAAACAAAAAAAACCTCTCCTTTTCGATCTTGTCCCTCCATTCTCATCCTTATCCCAACCCATTCCTCTTTCCACAGACTACCGGTCAAATGGCAGAGACTTCCAGAGCTCCACGTTGTCGGTACCTGAGCAGGTGATGTCATCTAACCACTGCTCTCGGTCAGCTGATATAAACAGGGCACGGTCACGCTCCCCCAGCGTTCCCCCGCCCTCCAGGTAACTAATGCTCTGTCCACCACTGGGTAGTGTTTTCATTTTCCTTTTCATAGACTATTTTCACTTACTAAATTCGTATGGATTTGATTGCCTACATTAAATAGACGACAGTGTGTTTAGTAAACCAATATTTCCAATCTTTTTTATTGGGAAACCCATTTTATTAAAAAAATGACATTGTTTTACAAATTTCCTAATTACAGCATTAACTGTGACACGAGCAAATGTGTGCACTTCTGAATCGGTAAACCAGACATTTCCAAGAAATACATGTTTGATTAATGACTTACAACTTTTTTTTATTCATGTGTTATTTAATAATAAGCAGAAGACAGGAAAAACATTTATTTGGCAACCGAGAAACCCATCTGTGTATCCCGACAGTCTTTGGGAATGACTGGTGTAAACTACACAAGTGGTGATCCAATCCACTTCTTCAATCCGCTTTTCAACTTTTGGCCTCTCAGTAGTGCTCTTCCTCTAAAGTAGACCACCAAGTGTGTACATATCGAACTATTCCCTCCCATAACTCTTTATCTCTTTAAAAAAAAAAGAAGAAAGAAAACGAAAACTTAATAACGAAACTTAAAGGACAGAAAACGACATCAGCCACAGAGGCTACTGGGAGCTAACAGCAGTTGGCATTTGGAAGCATGTATCCACTGGACAGATACATCCTCTGAGGTCGGAAGTTTGTGAAGAACTCTGTGCTGCACTGTGGAACCAAGAATAGAACTTTTGACGGACTTCCGGTTTTCGGATACCGTTGCCCTCACCAGCACTCTTGCGTGTTTTATGGACAAAGTGGAACTCCGTGAGACAACAATTCCAGGAATTTAGCACATTGTGACGTCCCAATGAGCGCGGAAGTCAACATTGCGTGTTTTATCTCCTTTACTTAGACTGAGGAGGACCACAAAAACATGAGTGAGTCCACCCTTTGCCAACTGATAGGACCTCCAGAGTCCCAGATTTAAATGATTAAAAAGTTGATTTTGCATAATATGGGACCTTTAAGGCTAGTTTTGATCATTTAGGTTTTTTCTTTTTTCCTTCGTTTTTAAAAATAATCCAGTCTACACATATTATGTTCTCAAAAACATCTTCATCCACATGACAATTCTGATAAGTGCCATGAAAAGCACGTCAAGTCAATAGTTGGCATTATAATCATAAACCACAAAGCCTTGATGGCCAGTCAGAACACAGGCAGACAGACAATAGATCACTGCTTGTACCTGTAGGCAAACAATAATGGCACCCTGTGGGTAATGGAGAATTGTTTGTTTGGCCTGATAATGAAGCTAAGTCTATTCCTCAACATCACATTTGAATACATATTAATAAAACACATGAAAATGTTGACTGCGAGTCCTGCCAGGCCAAGTACATCGACATCTTTGGAGTTTTTCCATGTTACTCTGTTTGTTTTCCTTCCACCGACGTGGTCATGTGACACGAGTGAAACGAGTCAGCGCGGGCGGCACCGTGGCTGATAAGAACCAATCAATAAGTGAATGTGGATAACTGCGTCATTGTTTACAAAGGTCCCTGTTTTTCCCGACTATACTATAAACAGCTGCAGAGCTATTAAACAAAAACAGATTCAGTAGCATTTCTCAGTTTTTGGGGCTTAAAATAGAGTAGAATGTATGCATTTTCAAAGTGTATAGGTTCCTGAGTAGACACAGTGGTGTGGATTCCCAGTACCTTCAAATATAAAAATAGTTTCAGAGGTTTAATGGCTTTCAGATCAGAAAGAATTGACCCACTTAATGCATCAGAAAAAAGTTATACGGCTTTTGAAGTCTTGAACACTGGACTTGGACAGGTCCACCTTGCTTTTATTAAGCTAGCAGCAAGTTTAAAATTATGCAGGAAACACTTGAAGCCAATACTTTAAATGCTGCGTACAGTATACAGTATTTACATGTATCCCGCAATCTTTATGGAAGAGTTGGTCAAGGGGAAGTGGTCAGTTATCCTACATCAGCATTTATTTTCTGCGATGGGTGGAAAAAGTTGCTCCAAGAGTCCAATCATAGCTTTGGCACTGCCAGGGCGCAGCTACTCCCCCTGCCCAATTAACTTTATTTGATATTTCTGAGTCTCGGCCTAAATCAGTGTCAGACACAGAAAATGCACTTATCTAAATTGTCTGGGACAGTGCTCGCTTGAGTGTATTTCAGCTGCTTTAATTAACAGAGTCTAGTTATTTATTGAAAACAGTTGAAAATGACACAGGAAATGAGTCATGGGGAATTTGGATTTATCTCGTGTCTCCTACAGTATCAAATAAAAGAGGGTCTCTTGTATGTTTGTGTGGAGGCTGGTGTTTAGTTTAAAATCTGTGTTTCATTCTTGAAATGACTCTATGCGAGCTGAGGAACAAATCCCATGCATGCTCTTTAATTGTTGTCCTGATATATCCAGTCGAAGCTTAGTTTATTTAGACTTTCGTGTTCTGTTGTGTCATGTGGCAAAGCTGAGGAAGACATTTCCTTACCATCCAGCCTCTCTAATCTTCCTTGTCTGTTTCTCCAACTTTTTATATGAGCTTTCTTACATCTCACTTCTTTGAGAAATCTCTCTCTCTTTCTCTCGCTCAGTCTCCTCCATCTATCTACCTCTCATCCCCTACTCTGCTTCTTCCTCCACACCATCTCAGATCCATCTCTGTCTTCTCTTTTCCCTCCATGTGGTTGCAGCCATTTTCTCACCCTACCTCGAACCAGACATACTCAACCTATTGATGATCCTCAGAAGGACCCCAGGTAGACTTTTACCTGAGCTTGCATGAAGCCCCAAATCTACACCTCCACCCTCCAACCCAGCCTTCCTCCCTTCAACTCCAACCCACAAACCCTTGTGTGTCTTTTATTTGGGTGTTGAACACATGGCAATGACACTGTAGCCTGCTTTCTGTCACTTATTTCCCATGTCATGATTGCCATGATTACTATTACGTGAAATCCACAAAATCTAACCACACCCAGCTACCATGCCACATTGGTTTGTGAACACAGTTTGTGTTACATGACCTTTGTCAGTGCCATGAGTGTTGTGTTGTAATATTAAAGTATGATACTTTGCGTATATTATATAGAATGTGTATTACTTCACAGAAAACTTGGCCATTCACGTCATCCATCCATCTCTCTTTTTTCACCACCTCATTCCCGTGTAAACACTATTTTCACTCCAAACTTGAAAAAGTGGCAAGTTTCCTAGATTTGCTAACGTCATTGGTTTTTGCCATCAATAGAGTGACTATGGCAACATTGAAAATGGATAAGTACTGTGAAGTTTTGTCCAGCAGAGGTGGCATCTCCTGTAATCAAGTGAATGCAGTCACTGTAGAGCACAGATAGTAATCCTTAAGTCAGAGTAATCACTCCAGACAGTCTGTATTGGGAATTCAAAAGGGAATTCCAATTTCCTTTGCAGGTCAATTTCTTTTTTAAGTATACAGTAAAATGTTACCTTCCCATGTGGTGGAGAAAAAAAAAAAGCCAGAACGTTGACCAGTTGTGATATTTCCCCACCAGCCGCAACCATCGCGTGTACCCGATCTGCAGAGAGGAAGCAGTCAGGTTACTGCGTTCCACTCGGATGTCCCGCGCCTATTCTGAGGGTGCCTACTCCTCCGACTATGACTACGAGAGGTATTGACATGCACTGCGGCTGCATCTGTGCATCCACCATCTTGTGGTCTCCTCAAATTGTCCTTCGTCCATTTTAATTTATCCGTGGTCGTGCATCGTGATGACAAAAAAACCAAAAAGATATCCTGTCTGATATCGCAGTCATCACAGCTCTGACGTTGTGTAGACGTACACCGATGGTACACAACTGCCTCCATATGTGAAGGCTCAGAGCTATTATTTGTGTTGCTGATGTCAGCTGTATGTAAACGTATTGTTTAATACAGTTCTGGACAGCACTGTAGCATTTCTCCGTTGTTGTCTTTGTTTACCTACCCATGCACATTATACCAGTACTAATGCGTCAATCAGTGGTCTGTCTAGTGTTGTCCTGTTTTTTTATTATGCTACTGGCAGCAGCTTTTTGCTCACCCACACAGCGGGCATCTCTGATGCCTTGCTCTGGGCTGCACAGTAGCTTTGTTAAGTCTGTCTTTGCTCTTTGGCTTGGCTTTGGCCTGAATGGTCTGCCCATCATTCCAAGGTCCCACAGAAAGGTCTGCTGACACCAATCTATCCCCAGGAGGACCCACATCAGCATCCTGGTGCACCAATAAAAAGAAATAACTCACAATGGCCCCTCCAGAGAAATGTTGTAAATGACTCCACTTTTCTCGGTCTTCAATCTTCCACCTGCCATCTGGCTTTCAGTCAGGAATAACGTGACGTTTGCACCATTTCTCTCCTCTCCAGGAGGGGGAAAAAAAAGTGATGAGTCCTCACAACTCAGCCTGAGAGCTTGACTGACTTTATTAAAGTGCCACAAAGTTTCCCCAAGGCCCAGGTTGGCTCGACTTCAGGCTTAGCCTATAGCACTAGACAGCTGATAGAGAAAGGACAAGTGGCAAGCTTCATACTTTTATCTGCAGAGGAACAGTATACATCTGGTGCAGAGGAAGGAGAATGTGGAGTAAAACTAAGCAGGATCAGAAACAAGGGGGAGCAGACAGTACTGAAGAATCAATCACACTGGAGTTTGAGCCTTTTGGCAAAAGTCTTCATTCCTCATTTCTCCTCCAAAAAACATGAGAACCTTTTTTTTTTATTCCGTTGTTTTAAGTGCATTGCTTTAGAGTGCACTTCCAGCTGGACAAAGCCCACAGCACCTGTAAGCAGTAAGTTTATATGAGCATTAAGTATCAAAACTACGAAAACCAGTACGAATATAATGAGCAGGCGTTTGACACGGCGATGTCTTGTCAATTTAGACCTTGTGAGGTGCTTGATGCCAAATAAACATAACCATCACATTACCCATAATTCCTCAGCTGTAGCAATCACATGATGGGAACCCACTAATGATTATGCCGACCATTAATGTAGATGAATGTTTTAATGCTACGAAAGCCTTTGACAACACAGAAGAGGATATTTTGTCTACCGGACAATTTTTCATATGACAAGATGCCTCAGACATTAGACTAACTGTTCTTATATATTTTCAAAAGATAAATGTACATATTTAACTGTCTTATTAGAAGTGGATGAGATGAGCCTAATATTCACAAATCCATACTTTTACAGTTTCCCCAAACAGTATGCATGCTCAAATGTTGAATGTGTCTTTTGTATGGTTTGATATATACCGTTTGATGCCATTCTGTATTTGTTTTCAACTATTTTTTTTTGCTTTTCTTGTTATTGCAAAGGTAAACAATACCCTTGTGCACAGTGAGTGATTTTTCCAGTTGAAAACTTAACCTGCTTCCCCCCCCCCCCAACAGTTCAGTCTTCAATCTTGACAAGATCTGCATTTATCCTCACTGTGCCAAAGATGCTTCAAGAATAATGGCCGGTCATTATTCAGGAAATAACAGATTTAACAAGCCCAGTGCAATCTTAAAGATACACTGTACACCTTTCTCTCACATTTCACTCGACCGCAAATACAGTACAAAATGAACACACACACACACCTATCACATTATTCTGCACATGGTCTCTGCTACATGTGCACACCCTGAAGACTTCACTGTTAATTCACTACATGGTCCATGTCCCCCCACCCTCTATCCACCCTTAAAATCAAATAAGTCACCTCCTCGTTAAGAATTATACACAAAGCCTTAACGTTAAAAGACAAATTGGGTTTCAAGAAGAAGAAAAAAAAAAAGCCTTAGTGTTCATAGAACATTTAGTTTTTCCTACATTAAGTTCTAACTACACTCTTAGAAATAAAAGTGCTAAGTAGAACCATAGAAGGTTCTTTGGCTTGTCCTCATAGGAGAACCATTTTTGGCTCCAGGTAGAATCTTTTTATAAAGGTTCCACCTGGAACCCTTTTGGAGGGTTCCACCAAGAACCCTTTTAAATGCCATTATTCAGGAAAGGGGTTTTAAAGGGTTCCGTGGATCAAATTGGTTCTTACTGGAACCATTAGTTTTACCATTTGCTTCTGAAAACCCTTCCCCGAAGAAAGGGTTTTTCAGAAGCAAATGGTTCCAGATAGAACCTCAGCCCTTGTAGAAGGACCATTTTGGAACCCTTATTTCCAAGAGTGTACAGCTGAATAATTTCTTCTTCTGTCTTGAGAGGACAGACATTTATTGTTGTAAGTTTCGTGCTGTTAAAAACAATACAGCATTACCAGTTTTGTGGCATTGTTTATGTTTGAAATGAGTTCCAGTCTTTGCTGTATTGTCCAATACAGGCTAAATATGTGTGTATAAACACATGTTTGGTCCATGAGATTAAATATGTCAACAAAATTGTCAGCAATATCACTAGTTTTGTAATAAATTAGTCAAAAACATGCAATAACACATGTTGCAGCCCTTATAGACACATGCACATCTATGTGGAGCACCGAACATTTGTTGTCCGCCATACATGGCCGTCCTAACCAGCGTTCTGTCGCTGCGCTGCTTGGGTCCCACTGAGTGCCTGCCTATCTCTCACTAACCTCTGTAGGAACCACGGAGCCATGGATAGACACGAGTATCACAGCAGGTCCCGCTCTGCAGACCAGCGGCCCACTATAGAGCGCCCCTCTTCCCGCTCGCGCTCCACTGAACGCTCCCACGACTCTTCGCTCATGAGGTCCATGCCGTCTCTGCCATCTGGGAGGTCCGCCCCCCCCTCACCTGCCTTGACGAGGTGTGACCCAGATCGGAGCATTAACCAGCTTAACACGGGAGCAACTGGAGCTGTAGTAGTGCAGTCATTTTCCTGAGGCAAAGCCACTCTGGAGGGAGAAATAATTTAAACATTAAGATTTAAACATCACTGAGAAGATCCAAGGATGTCGCATTTGTGCCAGAATTATACTGTGTATATGCTATTAGAATAAAGCTTCATTATTACATTTAACCAAATTTTACATATTCTGGCAATTGCCAAGAGTGTAATATGTGTACCATATATAATCATTTTATGCTCGTTAGATAATGCCAGGAGGTGAGTACAAAGTCTTTAAAAAAAACAAAAAAAAAACAGTACGATTATTTCTGCCCCCAGAGCAGCTCCACCTCTGCTAACCATTTGCTTTGTAGAACCAAAGCCACTAAAGAGTCCGTCCCATGAGCTCCCACCCACCCCGATCCTGACTAACTCACAGAATGAACCAGAGAAACCACATCCACCACCACCTCCCTCCCTCTCCCCCTACCTTCCTCCCAACACCCTGCTCCTCTGCCTTCACCCCACCCCAACCCACCTCACCTCACCTCCCCCCTCACAACTACCCCACCACCCACTTAGCCACTTTATTTTTTATTTTTTTGTCCCCAAAAGCCCCCAGTGCTGAATTTTCTTTACACATGACCCAGGCACGACAATCCTAACACCGTAGATAGCGTGCTGACCCGTTTTCATTTGGAACACACTGCTCATACGCTTGCGTGAGTATAGCAGTGTTGGACCGACATTTTATTTTGATTTTCATCACTAACATCAACTGATGGCGTTTTACCCTGCGATGGCACTCTCTTTTACTTTCTCTCCTGTTTCTTTTTGTTTTGATTTGAAGTCTTTTGGGGACAGTATGAACGCATGGTCGCACTGGTCTGCTGGTTCCTGCATTGAACTCTTCTCTTCTTACAGCTCGAAGAGTCGACTGTACATGCGATTCACAGCATCTTTTTTTTATTGCAGCTCAGTTCCCAACACTTGACGTATCCCTTCACCTCCATGCCATGTGCCAAAACATCATTTTGCTGTGTGCATTGGTTTTATATTTGAGACATTGTTATGACTCAAATTCTGTTAGTTATGATCACTACGTACCTCCTGTTTGGTCTGAAGCTTATGCACAGTAACACAGTGAGTGTGAATATAAGTAATAAGTGATCTTAGTTAGTGGGTTAAATCTTGTCACTTTTTCTCTGGAGTAAAATCAGTCACATTTATCTATTTTTGGAAATAATCTTTGCTTTTCTCACGCTGTGATGTGGGTGTGACATGGCCCTCCATCCACCATCAGCCCCTGTCCTGACTGCTGTCTCACACCAGTGTCCACTGCTTTTTTTTTGTCATATAGGGCGCATCCTCGCAGTGGATCAGTCCAGACCAGTCCCACCAGTACCCCGATGTCCAGCAGACGGGGACGGCAACTACCACAGCTTCCACACACGGGGAAGGAGAGAAGTAAGTCCACTGGCTGTTTTTTCTTTATTTATGTATTGCAGGGTTTCTGTTTATTGAGAGTCTCAAACACAGGAAATATAGACGAGCGTGGTCATTATTTTATTTGTGTGATTTCTGATCAGTATCTTGATGTAGTTTTTATTTGGTGATTCACTTGTTTGGGCTTGAGGAAGCTTTGTTTTTCCTGCACTTCTGACTGAAATGGAATGATTTTTCATCTGCTGATGGACTCTCTCGTCACAAGCTGTAGATTATAATATTATGTACAAGAGTATCTCTCCTTGAGTGTTGTGTTTTGTTGCTGTGAACTGTAGCCCTTCGTGCATAACTCTCTCTACTCGATTCCTTTTCCATTTTCCTCTCAGAAGATGGAGACGAAGGAACAGAGCCTTGTGAAGGTCTGTACCTGAATGTGCGGGTTTAGTCTTTCAGACTGGGAGTGTCTGTTGAGCCACACCTGACTCTGAAGGCCCAAACCCTGTCTGCAACTGCAGGTGGCTTGGGTTCAGTGGAGGCTCAGATTTCCCTGTGCTCCATGAACCCTCCCCCTGTTGCAGCGCTGTTAAATGTACAGTCGAGTTGTCCTGTGCCACAGTGTCGTACTTATACCTGTAGTTGTGTCTGGATCCTGCTGTCGACCGTGCCGGTGTTGTGTTCAAATGTAGCCTCAGTTGTCCTTAATTGTAAGAATTTGTTTTTGAGAATGATTGATTTATTTGACCTATAATAGGACTGCTGAGATAACTTCACAAAGCCACTGTATTGGTTTAAACAGTGTATGCAATGATCATGCCACACACACGCAACTAAGTGCTATGTTTGAAGTCATTTTTTTGTTCCTCAGCACTCCTTTAACTGTTATGTGTTGTCCTAGCAATGTGTGCCATGTACTGTAAGGCACTGTGATGAAAACATGTATCAATCAGATGCTGTAGAAAAACATATAGAGTGCTGTAGATTTACAGTGATTAGAGACTGGGACAAAGGGGGAAAAAGCTTAGCCAGTTCTGGGGAATTTGTCAATGTACTTTGCAGAACTCTTTCATCATTGTCAGAGTCCATGAGGGCTTTCTTGCTCTCTCTCTCTCTCTTTCTCTCTGTCCCGCCCTCCTTCTGTATCTGTGCCATCTTTTTTATCGCTCTGAATCTCTGTCTGAACTGCTCTGCCGCTCATTTTGCCCTTCTGTCCTTCTTCTTCCAGTTTATTCCTGACGCAATCTCTCATTTAGCTGTTTCTCTCCCTGTCTAGTAGTCAGTCCTTTCCCATTTCTGTAATCTTTTTTTTTTTGTGTTGGTATATATCTTAAGCTCTCTGGCTGTACTGTGCCTTTTAGGACAGTGGCAATGTGTGGGCAGTGGGAGGGAGATTATTGATCTGACCTTGTGATACAGCTCCCACAGAGCCGTATGGCACTCAGTTTATGTAATGCGTGCGTGCGTGTGTGTGTCTAGCTTTTTAAGGACTGCATCCTTTTTTTTGTTGTTGTTGTCGTCTTACTGCACTTGCACTTACCACATTGTCTTACACGTTATCTGTCCCTTTGGCGACTCCTCAGAGGGAGCAGCAGGGGAGCTTGGGGAACCTGAAACCCAAAATGGTCGCCCAGGTGTGTTTATTATTACACACATTTACCTTGAAACCTGCTCTGAATCTCTCAATTTTCTTAATTCCTTTCATAGAAAGAAATACCCTTTTACTTGCATTTTCAGAGTGGTGATGTACAGAAAAGTAGCCTGCATTCATGCACAGGCCTGAATGAGTGGCCAGACTGTTGGCACAAACTGAGGTCCCCCACAGTTTGCGCTTCCTACTTTCCCATCTGTGTAGCTTGAGTGTGTCCTTTGACTGTGGCAGTGTTACTCAACATTGTCATAGCTGGTGTGTGAACTGACTCAGTGGAAACTCACGTAGAGTCTCTCAAAACATATCCTGTTTTTCCCATAAATCTCTTAAGAAAGCTGAATGTTGTACTTTGAGCACAGTGTCTATAATCAAAAGAATATATTTTGTATCTAAATGAAGGCTTTGGTGTCAGCTGTTGAAATAGCTCTGTGCTTTTGTGCAGATGCACTGTGTGCCGCCATATTAATGTAACTTACAGTACTATGAGATTCACGAGCCTCCATCCATCTCCCCTGTAGCAGCAGACTGTGAGGAAAAACCCCAAGGTCTACCTGTAAATGGGAGGAAAGGCAAGTCATTTGGACAGTGTGGTTTTGGTGTGACTTTTCTGTGTGACATTAATTTAGTCAACACAAGATTGTGGGTGACGTTAACTTTTCTGCAAACTTCCTTTGTCCGTATTTCGTTATATTCACTGAGTCGTTCTTTCTGGGTTAATTCAGACTAAACGAATAGCAGAATTAAAATGGATGAAGCTAAACAAAATATATTAATACACACAGAGTCCTGTTATACTGAGTTTTGCTGGTCTGACCTTCTACCCAGCTCTCATTTTCCTTTATGTCAATCATTTCAATTCTCCCACAAAACAGATATTTTCATTTATAAGTCATGTGTAGTTACTTCATTACAACTATTTTGCTTTTCTGATGAAAGTGTGTATAACCTTAACAACAAATAATAATAATAATAATGTGTTGTATTTCCTGGATATTTGACTTAGGTGTTGAGGTACGGCAGGGACAATGTCACATTTTCAGAGTGTTTAAGTGGTGTTACCTCTGATGGCCAGCAGATGGAGCAAAACTCATGATCTTGGTTGAGGAGCTGTCCATGGTTTTGCACTGATGTGCACTACACAGCTAATACACAGTGATCTGTTTAAAACAGTGAATGATGGATAGATTATTATTTATTTTGGGGAAAGTTCTGGAAACATTCATCTTGGACAGTGTTTAGTTAGAATGTACAAAAAGCTTAATTGCATTAATATAATGTAGTATTCAAACCAGTGAGTGTATGTGTGTGTGTATTTGCCCATGCATGTGTGTCTTACTGTAGAGGTGACATGGGAGGACCAGCAGCAAGGGCTGAATGGCTCTCTGTCTGATGGAGGGTCACAGCCACAGCCCTCCCTCACTGCTGCAGGTTAGTTGGTGTGGGTGTGGATTTCTGACACTTTCTAGGAACAATGAACAACCCATTCATGTATATATATAAATATCTTGCCAGTATATCACCAGAGAGGGCTATGAAACCAGGCAAGTGTACAGTCTAGCCTTAGTTATAGAACCAATATGCTAAGTTAATTTTTTAAACAAGTCACTTGACACCGTCTGCCAAAACTCCTTGTAATTATCTACTGATGTTATGGCTTAATGGAAAGATCATAACCGCAAGTGTCACTTTGACTCAGCCTGTATTGTAGCTGTCATTTGTTCTTCCTTTTTCTCTGTTTACCCATACATCATTTGGGTAACTGAATATGTAATTTCTTTAAAAAAAGGCTCAATATGAAACAGGACCCACGTTTCACACGGTAAATAAAAGTGGACAAGGAGATTAATTTAGCAAAGCTATAAAGCAACAATGCAGCAGTTCACCATCCCAGAGTTTAATCTCATAGATGTACATAAAATACTGCCATCATCAAATATTTAAACTATCACCATCATCCTCGCATGAACTCTGTGTTCCTCCAGAATAATAACACAAAAGACAATGGGTTGTTTGTTGTTCAGGCCTTTTCAAAATTAAAGTCCGTATTTTGTGTGGAGCCTTTTTCTACAACAGCTCCAAAGGTAGACCTGGACAATGTAAAGCAGAAACTTGTTAGAATAAAAATCACAAAGCTTGGCACAGTTAATTGAAGTTGATGGTTGCCCAGGTCAGCCTCTGGATGGCGCCCTTCTCTTTTCTGTCTCCTCGTGTGGTTTTGCAGTGCAGCCTGAAGCTGGTGGTTGATCATTTATCATCAAAGTCAGTCCTGGTGTAGAATAACAACATTGCAAACAAACAAGTCGAGTTTTACATTTTAACGCTCTTAATGAAGTTAACCCCGATGACATCCATTCTGTCGTGTTGCCGTCCACAGAGAGACAGAGAAACATGGAACGCGTTGCTATGGTGACGGCACCAGTGTCTTGATGTGCTACATTTTCTGAATTACCTTAACATGCTTCCATGGAAACTCATCTTCGCCCCCCCTGTAAATGAAGCCTTATTTATATTTCCTTATAGGTCACAATGTGAACTATTATTTGCAAAAGATGTAATTTAACAGACTGTATCTGTGACGCACACACACAATTACTGTTTGTGCCATTTGGAGCTGATTTTTATTCGACAGCTCACTGGTTGAGTTTGGAGGTAACCTCTGACATTTTATTTTATTTTATTTTGTTGCAGAGTGACAACGTTTTCTGACTTGTCAACGTCTACAGTTTTTCCACACATTCATGTGCTGCTTTGTGCTGAGGGTTAACAACGCTCAGATTCAAACTGTGATGAATTCTCAGCAAGCCTTACATTTGCTAGCAAACACACACACACACACACACACACACACACACACACACACACACACACACACACACACACACACACAAATCCTGATTTACACAAATATCCCGTGGTGATGATGCCTTATATTAAAATCTGATATTTCATATGATGCTGCAAGATAGACTTTTAATATGAAAAATTCAACTGAACCAAACCACTTTTTTTTACACTGGGGCTGTGTTTTCACATCCCTCAAGGCTTGGTAACAATAATCCTCGTCCATGTTGGCATTTTTGGTTGTGGAGATTTTGCTTTTTTTTGTAATAACCTATAATCTGATCATTACTTGCCGTTGTGTGTGTATCTATCAAGTCTTTAAAATCACTTTTCATTGAGGGTCATGCAATCGTACTCGGTGTATGAACCCACTGACCACGCTAACTTGCTCTGCTGTTTCACTCCCCCGTCTCTCTTTTATTATATTATGCAATTCCCTTCACCTGACGACCTCCATGGTGCAACTGAACTAACGGGGCAAAGGAAATCACTTGCTCTCTTGATTATCATTTGACTCCCTAATGAGATGTTGTTACCTGGCACAAAGAGATGAAAGCTGGTGAGGCAGATGTCTCATGTTGTCATTTTTATTCATGTGACACTTCATTATTCACCCTAATGAAGTACTAATTGAGTTAAATGCAAATTCTGTGTTGGAGGGGGGAAGTGGGGGGGGGGTGTGTATGAGCATTAATTCTGATGGCTTCTTTTGGCCTCCTGACTGTCACTGTCGGTTTGTGGGATTAAGATTCAGACTCCAGGCGTGGAGATTAGTCAGACGGTGTCACTCTGAGTGGGGTCGTGGAGTGTGGGGGTCCAGGCGTGCTGGCTCACACAGGAAGTAAACACATGTGGAAGTGTCCTGGTTGCTGATCTGTTCATCTTTTGGAGAGAAAGTGTCATAATATTCAGGGTGTCATGTGGATGAGGAGGAGACAAGACGGACATCAATACTATGAAGAGATACTTTAGCTCATGCCTGTGTGTGTGTGTGTGTGTGTGTGTGTGTGTGTACTTCTCAGGTACCTACATTTTTACACATTTCGCTTCTACTCTTAGTCGGCGCTCTCTTTTGTGTGCTCGCTGCTCTGTGCTTTTAGTTTGTGTCGTTTTTTTTTTTTTTCCTTTCTTTCCTTTGATTTTTCCAGGCTGTCTCCCCACAGTTGCCCCATGCAGAGTCAAGTGGCATCCACTTTTCCTTTTACCCTCCTTTCCTCTTCCCCCCTCTTCCACTCCTGTTGTCAGAGGTCTCAGGCTTCTGTCCAGCTTGGGTACATTAACATCTTTTTTACTGTTTCAGCTCTTCTTTTCCTTTAGAGCACAGAACCTCACCTTCCCAACCTCCCTCTTTTTCTAATTTCTGATAACTTAACTTGTAGCCTCTACCTCAGCCTCACCTGGCCTCACTCCCTCTTGCTCTATTTTGACTTGTCACTGTGCCCATGGTGGAGTTTGTGTGTTCTTGGTGTACTCTATGATTTTATTTCTTTGTTCTGTGCTTGTTGTGTTGTCATTGTCGTGTCGTATTGTTGTCGCGTTGTGTCCCCCTCCCTCCGTCCCTCCCTCCCGACCCGTCCATCCTCCTCCTGTTCCCTGTGACCCTCAAAAACCTGCCACATTCGGTCATCGCGGTGATGGCGTCACCCTTCACCCGTCCTTCCTCATGTCCTCCGTCTGTCCCCCTTACCCTCCGTGCATCCTCTCACATCCATCTTCCTCTCCTCTGTCTGTGTCTGTTCATTCTGTGATGTGATCCCAGAAGACACGGACTCACCAAGTTGGACGAACTCAGGTCTGTCCCTTCTTCTTCTTCTTCTTCTTCTTTCCCTCCCCCCTTTTCTGACTCGGCTTCCTCTTCTTCTACTACTATTAAATGGGTGTGTCTTCCTGCCTTGCCCTTCCCAATCCACTTCCCTTCATCTCAGTCGTCTTTTCTTTTCCTGCTTTGCTTGCCACCATTCTCTGGTGCTGTGTGCACTCTGTGGATGATGTTTCTGCGCTTTTTAAAAATCATTTCACACTTCTTCTTCTTTTTTTTGTTGCTGTGGATAGACAGTTTGGGCTTTTTCAGTTCATAGAAGCATGGTTATGTTCAGTCAGTGTTCTTGTTTTGACATGAGGCAGGGTGTTATTTTCTATTTGGAAAAACACTGTAACTAGGATCATTTTATGGACTGATTACTGATTATTATTAGCCTATTTAAATATAATTCAACAACCAAAAACATCTTAATGCTGATAATCATTTAGGCTCCATTGCAGGAAATGACTGAAAGATACAGCACAGTCGAAAAATGTGTATGTTGTCCATGTATATGTGGACATTCAACGTGTTAAGTAAAAAATCAATGTTTTTTATTTTTTTATATTGGGCTACAGTAATATAGTAGTATGTTGACCGACCACTTTCTGTCCCCTCAAAAGCTATGCCCAATTCCAGCAATCTGATGTAGTTCTATAAAACAAGTCAATAAAAAGCTGATTAACATTGCAGTTTTAAAAACTTTGTACGTTTTCAACCTGGACGCCGTGTTTTTAAATGTGGGCATGCAAGCTAATGGTATTAATAATCATATGGTTTAGTAAGTGCAGCAAAGCAGCTTTGTTGACAGTGGATATTTCTTGGACGGTCACAGTTTCCCCTTTAGATAAAATTATACTCACCACACTGGTAGTTTTGTTTGACCACCAGCAGAGCTTGATTCCACAAGTAATTGTCTGTACCATTAATGCACACATACACACACACTATAGAGCCCAGGATGAAATGACCAGAATCCCCCTTTAGCCTCAAAGACGTGTTTAATTTCAAATTCAGTGACCTGCAGACCTAACTTTTCACTTAATACTCCTTAAATGTAAGTATTTAGACAAACTGAAGACAAAGAATTGACCCAGATAATTAGATAAATAATCCTCACGGGAGAGAAAATCACCTGTGCGTTTCAAACTCCCAGCTTTGGCTTTTTTTGTATGTGTATGTGAAGCTTTAGGCACACTCTACATGTCACTCATCTTCACTTTATTTGTCATCGATATCATGTGACACAAAAGTAGAGACGGAAAGCAAGTGGAGAGAATGGAGCGACAGCTGAAGAAGGAAACAGCTTATAGTTTAAGCTTTTTCTTTATAAAATATGTTCCAGCATGGAGTATTTGTTGTCAATGACGATGTATATAGTGGCATTATTTCCCTCACAGATCAGGGCTGAGTTGTATTGAGTTTATTGATTATGGTGTGATTTTGTATTTGTAGTGCAAAAAAAAATTAAACAAAGTAAAGTGGTTACACTGATGTAGGAGAAGATCACAATGATGTTGTGATATTTACAAAGAAAAAAGTGTATTTCACAAATGTTTCAGTTTCAGTCAAGATGGATGTGTTGGCTGATTACTGTGATCATTTATTTACAGTTGTTGTCAAAGGATTGACCTTTATCTCAAATCTCATGTCATTGTCGGATGTGACAAACTGTGTTGACAGTAGTTGTTTGGCTTTGTGTTTATTGTGTAGTAGGATTATTAAATTATGCTTTTAATTTATTTATTTAATAATTAAAAAAAAATGATGGGTGGTTGGGATCACTGGTTACAAACGGAGCAGTTACCTTTACAAATCAGCATTTATTTTTTTATGGTTTGTGTTTGTTGTGTTTTGTTTGTTTTCAAAAAACAGCCGACCATTCAGCTTTTTTCTCCATTCGACCTGTCCTTGTCATGGCTCATGGCTTATGGCTCAGCAGAAGCTTGTCTCTCACCATAGCAGTTTGTCCTTCCATCAGGCCTCGGTCAACTAAACGAGCCGACCATCTGATCGTCCCTTGTCTCTGTGCTCAGGTTTGGAAATGGAGGAGAGGACCAGGCAAATGAAACTGAAGATGAACAAGTACAAGCAGGGAGCCGGCTCTGACTCCAGACTGGAGCAGGACTACCACAAGGTAAACGCATGTCCGTCTATACTGGATGTGTGCTCCACTTCTCAAACAACATGTGCCTACGGTATATTGTTTGCATGGCTGCACTGTGTGCGTCGGCCATATGGCACACTTTGAAGTCGGCCAAGCATGAACGCAACATCACAGTGCGCATGAGCACTGTCATATTTGCACATTTTACACACAAACAGGACATGTAACAAACAAGCAACGTAATTCGATTTGGAAAGGGTTCACTTCACCCTAGGAGAAGAGAGTGCCAAATACACAGTATTCCTCTCTTCATATGGATTGTTTTGCTGGCAACAGAAATTTCCAGGAACAATGTCATGTCCTGATGTTCAGGATAATTCACAGAGCTTCTGTTTATTTTTTCTAATAATTCATGTTCACAAAATGTCTTCCGAGGACAAAGTGTGTTTAGAAAAGGAGCTCTGGACCTCTCTTATGCCATTCCTCAATGCTCTGAAATGTACAAACACATTTCCATGCACACATCCACTGTACAGAAGTAGCTGCTGTGCATTATGACCAAAGTAAGGAGATTGTGTTTTCTGTCCGTCATCGGTGTGAGCTGAGCCTTTAAGGCTTTTGTTGTAAATTGAAGGAATGTGACAGTGAGCGTGTGCAGAGTCAAGTGTTTACTACTCTGCTCTGGAGAAGTGCTGAGCATGTTTAGAAATCTGTGCCTGGGTCTGGTGTCTCACTGCAGTCTGAGCCAAGACGTCTAAGACAAAAGGCTCTGTGTCCAGCTCTCCTTTTATGTCCGTGTTATGAAAACTATTGCATTAGAAGCTCCCCGCTGTGTCTGCTAAGAGTCTATAAAAAGCAGATTAAGCTCAGTTGTCCTTGACTGTTGAACATTATCCTGCTTGGAAATGCCATTGACAAAACAATGCTCTCACTATTATTAAACAAGATTTCTGAGTGCCTGCTCTTAAACCGCAGTGTAATGCTGAACAGTTACGGTAACTCCCAGTTTAGCTTCTTTTACAGTAAACATCCCACTAGAAGGACACACACAGACACACACACAGAGGATATTTTATACACATCCAGTATCACAAATTTTCCTGCACTGGATTCAGGCCAGGGTTGTCATCCCTGATCAGATGACCTTCCAAGGAAGCACCAGTGTAAAGCAAGTCTAAGGGGGGAAAAAAATTAGAAACTCTGTGTTAGAAGCCAACTATATGTCACATGCCATCTGGCTTCCAGTGCTGGAGACAGAGAACATTCCTGTATTTGAATTTTAATAAAGTAAAAACATCTATAACTAGATTGGCACTCAGTAGCGTACATATGTCTAGCAAGGCCAAACAGTCCTACACAGTCTGTCCAGCTCTAAACAGACAAAAAAGGGAACTTACAAACATACATTACAAACAAAACTGAAGACGTGTCAGATTTTTACTTCCTTAAGTGTAAAATGCCCCTTTGAAAGCATTAATCAGCCCAAAGTTAATGGATTCATCACAATCCTCCATTGAGATGTCTCAGAACAGTTGCTGACAAATAAATACAATTGTTATAGACTATATTGTGTATATAGTGCAAATAGCCCATAGCACAAAAAGTATGATGGACCCAATTCATTATATTCTGCTGTGCCTTATATTATTGGATTATTCACATTTTAGTATAATTCAAAGTCAAAATGTTATATGCTGTATTGTATTCAAACCATAACATATTAGATTATATAATGTATACAATGGGAAATGTGAAAGGTGCTTTAAGAACCAGTCAGAAACTATTATTTAGGTCACGGTAAGTAAATTGTCAGCTAAGTTTAGATCCACCTTAATGTCTAATCTTGGTGAAGCTTGAAAAGTAACTAATTATTGTTGATGTCAGATGAATTTTACAGAAATAAAACATTTTAACATTTAACACATTTTCCTTAAGAAGTAGGTGAGTGCTTCCAGTATGTTGCAGTGCACGATACTCAGTGAAGGTTTCAGTTATTAGAAGATGGAAATCAATCTTCACCAAACAGACAGTTTAAGAGCTCTCCTCCAAATGATCAGATCATACAGACTCTATTCCACTTTGTGAAGTACTGAACTTTCAGCTCTGTATTTTTATTCTCCTTAAACAAGCGGAGGCAAATCTGACAATCCTGACCTTTTTAAAAATCACACGTGATTGGCAACATGCAGAAATGTCATCGCACTTTCTGTCGTCTTCTCTGTGAGCACTACTAATGAATGTTCACTTCAGCAGCAGAACTTATCCCGATCATTATTTGTTCTTAGGAAATTTAAAGGCACGTGAGTGGTGTTTCAGAGCAGTCTTTACCCTTTCAGCACGTTTCATCTCATTTTGTGTTGAATAACCACTGAATTCTGAACTCTTGTTTTTCTGCTCTGCAGCGTTCTGGCAGAGATCCGCGGGGCTCGGATAACCTGTCGGCCAAGTCATCGGACAGCGATGTAAGCGACGTGTCCGCTGTGTCGAGAACCAGTAGCGCCTCTCGGTTCAGCAGCACGAGCTACATGTCTGTCCAGTCCGAAAGACCACAAGGAAATCGCAAGATCCGGTAGGCTCACATCCACACCATGGGCCTGTTAAAAACCCTGAAAATGTCTTCACGCTGTTATCAGGAATGGACAAATCCCCCCTCAGCGGTGAACTTTTAGTTGCATACATGTTGCCACTTTCAGGCAATTTCATCCGTGAAATTGTTTGCACTTGGTTAATTAAGAGAAGAGAAAGCACCCTTACAGCACCGTCTGTCGTTTTCTCTCTGCGGTGAGTTCAGGTTTGGCTCTGCTTTTGCAAACATCTGGAACCAAATGGTTGAACTCAACTCACTCAGGCTGTTGGGGGAAGTTTGTCCATATCTGGCAACAAACACTGCAACAAAAAACACTTTTCATATCTTTGGGTGTCATCTCAATCCAAAGCAAAACAAATAAATAAAAAATAATAATAAATTGCATGGCGCCTTGCAGGAAGTCTGCATTTCTGTTTTCTATTATTATCACTCAGTCTGCTTTTGAACTTGGCTGGACTTGGCTGTCTCTGTGTTTGTCTCTTTCTCTATTCTTAACTCTGTTCATGCTTTTTTTGGCTTTCTCTCTGCTTTGCATGTGCTTCCCCGTTTTTGCCCACGATCTATGTCTTCAGTCTTCGGTTGCGATCAAGGAGCCTGTCTCGGGAAGGCGATGAGCAGTTAGGAGAGGTTCAAGAGGAGGTGGAGGTGGGACAGGGAGGAGGAGGAGGAGGAGGAGGAGGGAGGGATAGTAAAGAGTGTAGGATGCAGGGAGGGAGAAAGGAAGCAGTGGGCGAGGTAGACACAGACAAGGAGCATGAGGAGGAATTGGTGGAGAAAGAAGAGGACTTTCACCAGAGGAGTATCTCAGAGACTGACCTCAGGTAACTTGTGTGGCAGCCTCCAATCGTAGACTCCTACTAACAATCTAGCTGACCTGTAGCTCCCAGTGACCGACTGACTTCTGCACGTTTATTAGAAGATGTGTAAAGTGCTGTGACTATCCTCCACCCTTTTACCCGTAATAATTACACACATTTGGTCCTGTTAAACCTTACCAGTACTGAAGTAGAGAACTCATATAACACTTTGACACATTAAAAGCATATAAAGATAAACAAGGAAACAACACAAGTAGCATTGAAACAGTAACTGAGCGCCCGCTGAAAACTCTGCAGCCCAACCAGTGACTTCACATTTAGATGTGAGCATAGAGGTGCAGTAGCACACACAACCACAGATAACAGTTGAAAAAAATCGGATTATTGTGAACAGATTGATGGTTAATACATTTAAAATGTATACATACTGCATGTGGAGGTGGACATGGAGCATAGGTTAGTGGGATAAGGAAGGAAGACGAATATTCACCCATTGTGAGCACTCATAAACAGCTAAACGCTAGATTATTAGTATTGTTTTTTGCAGGACAGAAAAGATAGTTGAAGACAATTAAACAAAAATCACTCATCCACAGATTTTCCTGTCAATATATTTTATTAAGAGCTCACAACTTCAGCTCTGTAGATGATTCTGATTGACCGGGAAAATGAAAATGAAAATTTATTTCATTCCATTGCACCAATTTGGATGAAATCTATTAGTTTATATTCCTACATTAGTGTGTGATGAATCTGACTCGCACAGAGAATACTCTGCAGTTTGCAAACAGATTACAGTGTCACACTGCAGTTTGGTGACCTTTGCCTCATGTGCCATTCTGGAGGTGGAGCTTTGTTTTTCATACTTTTTAATTATGATTTTTTTGCGGTCATAAATTACACATACATGGCATGTTGATGCATGCACTGTAGAACACTATAGTTTTTTATATTTTCACTGGCTATAATTAGCATGACATAATTTCACTGTGGCCACAGGAGAGTGTAGCTCGATTTGCAGAAATTAAAACAAGAAAAAAAAAGTATGTCAAGCAGCTGCATAAACAAACTGATTTGGAATCCTTCAGCTGGATAAAGACTGAGCTCATGCTCCCAATAAGATGTCCTCACTTTCAAATCACATTCACAGCAGGATCTTAGTTAGTTCTTCTTACCAACTTGAGTACGGCTCAGCGTCTCCTTGGAAAACGCATCGAGATAAAAGCTGTAAGATTAAACCCTCTTAAGTGTGATTATCCCTGCTGGTCCACGGTACACAGTAGAAATTGGGTAACACTCACTAAACTATATACAGGTATAGAAACTGTTACATTAATGTTGGAGCATTTCCATTTACAACAGTGCCCTAGTGTCTGCTAGTTTTCTTTCAGGCTGTGTAAGTCTGTGTTGCTCTCCTGTTTGTCTGTGCGGCTCCCTGCTGAGGTGTTTCATCACTATTTTGTCTGTGTTGTCACATGCTGTCTGAGTCCCACACTGTCCCTCTGCACCTGCAGCTTGTCGACCCAAACCCTCTCCACCTTCCGTCTTCCTCCTTCCTCCTGCTACTTCTAGAAACCCCTGAGAACATTTCACCTCCTCTCTATAACACCACAGCCCTTGTGCATACACTCTCCACCAGCACTGGAAACTGTAATTCCTTGTGATTGTTAAGAACACTTGAAGAAATATTTTCAATTCAGACTTAATATTCCAATCAAAAATAAAACAGAAATTGAAATGCTGACGTGCTCCAAACAGCTACAATATGAGTCGATCGTGCTAAATCATGAATCCAATCAGCTCATAAATCAATAATAGAAGTAATAATAAGAATGTTGTTGTTGTGTGTCTGCAGTGATGCTTTTTTCAGAACACCGCGGTGGGAAGAGTGGTATAGTAGTGCAGTCATTTTGCGCTACAAGCCAAAGAGCCAGAGTAAGGATTTATTAGGAAGTACATGAATTAAAGGTTCAGTGTGTGCAGGATTTTGCCACATCCATTGGTTGAATATCATCAGTACAAATATTTAATATTCTGCCAAATGGAAATAATTTCACCTACATCTTACACACTGGACCTTTAAATGAGTCACACAGAAAGTACAGTTTTAAATTGATTGGTCTTTTTTTGTAACGGCTTTATACTTTCATTGAAGCTTGTCATATTAATCGTAAATCACTTAAACACTTAAAAATAAAATATGCTCAGACCTGTTTTAATATGCACAAACCATATATCCTCACAACTTCAAACTAGGGCTAATATGGCATCAGAAGCACATTAATGATATGCTGAGGAACAAATTAACTCTTAAAAGTCTTATATTCACTTCATATTTCACTGACCAACCTTCATGCTCTCTTTAAGTGACATTCTCAGACTGCTTAAATTGAGCTCTGTTATATGTTTATACCGTAAGCAAAGCAGTGTGAAATGTACCGCTAATGCTCAGATTAGAAAATAGACTTTTATTTTATCAGCCTGCAAAATTAACCTTTAACAGTTGACTCAATCTTGTGGTTGATCCTGTAATTACTGAAAATAATCAATCATGTGTCTATGTTATGATTAGAGGAGGAAGCAAACAACCATGTAATTGATAAGATGCAACTAGATGCCACATGGTTTCAGCACTACTCATCTACGTACAGTCTATGAGCAATAGAGCGGCGTGATTTGTCAGGAATTGCTGCGAGCTGCATTTACTTATGACTCATCTCTTATGTATTTAGGCCACAGTGTAAATATGCATCTGCTACACATTAAACAAGCATGTCCAATCTGGCTTCGTGTACAAGCAGCAATGGTGGCCATGTGTGTTTTTTAGTCAGAAGGACCTTTCACTGCACAGAAAGGCAAACTGAACACACTCAGCTCTTGGCTGATGTGGTGTCCAGTCCTCTTCAGGATGTCAGGTGCTTTCCATCAGCACTTTTTTAAATCCCACATCATCTCTTCTCCACCAAGGCGCTTTCCTTCGTCCAATATTGTTGCCAGGGTAACGGTTCATTCATGTGAGGGAGAGTAAAGACTGGTGTTTTTGAAGGCCAGTGTCTGGCCATCACTAAGAGGAAGGAGGGGATGTGTACTTTAACCTCCTCTCCACCTTCACCGCTCAACAACAGCTGGCCTGGTAAATGGAAGAAGAGAGCCGTAGCTGTGTTACCTCTGCAGCTGGTGATAACGTTTCAACCCGAGCCTCAGTCTCGCGCCAGTCTCTGACGAAAAAAAAACTTTGTCGCTGTTTTGACAGCCATGTAGGCATACTAATGCTATGGCTGCGGGCACAGTTGCCATGGAAACCCATATTTTCTGCCTCACCTGATTAAAAGGCACTGATCTTTCACGAGGAAGATGAACAAGATGAGGGCTTGAGTGTGTTTGGTCAGGAGGAACCGTGTGTGACTTTTCATATATTTATTGACAATAACTGGATTTGGCCCTTAAGAGTCTAATATACAGTACTGTGCAAAAGGCCACCATGAGATTTGTTGCTATAATGAACACACAGTATCCCTTTATTGGATCACATCCAGAAAAAGGGATGTGTTCCAACATTCTTCAGAAAAACCACTTACAATAGCACAATCCTGTGGAACCCTAATGAATATTACTGGTATTACTGATCTGATCGCTTTGTTCACCGAGGACTTTTACTGAAGACTTCGTACAGGATGTAATTAACTCTATCAACAACAACAACAGCTTTTGCGAGACAAAAAATCCCATGGTGTTGTCTTAGGAACACCTTGTCCTGATGAAGATACAAGGTGTGTGTGTAATCTGCATCTGTAACACCGTGTTCTTTGGGGCTGAGGTTAAACACCAGAAAATCCCCCAGAGATTCACCCAAGCAGGAACTTTTAGTACGCACACTGAGATTGTCCTGAATGCCTGCCAAGACCTGTTAGGGATGTAGAGTTACCGTAATAAGACGAGGTGCGGAGAGAGGTGGTAGAGAGGAGCTGCGGGTCCAAATGTATTGTTATATGCACGTACCGTATGGGACATGCATATAACAATACAGAGTAGCAAAGCAAATAGTGGAGTAGACACGGGTTGGCACACACCCAGTTGCATGGAGTGCAGTTTTCTCCCCATGTGTTTCCTCCCTCCACCAGAAGGGTCGCGTGGGGGTGCTGTGCCTATCTCAGCTGACATAGGGTGATAGGCGGGGTACACCCTGGACAGTTCGCCAGTACGTCGGGCCACATATAGAGACAAACAACCATTCACTCACTCCCATGCCTACTGTCAATTTAGAGTAGCCAATTTACCTAATCCCCATATTGCATGTTTTTGGACTGTGGGAGGAAGCCGGAGAACCTGGAGAAAACCCACGCACACATGGGGAGAACATGCAAACTCCTTGCAGAAAGGCCCTTGTTCCAACCGGGGCTCAAAGTTGTGTCTTCTTGCTGCAAAGGCGAGAGTGCTAACCACAACACCAACTAAAAACCTGCAGAGGTTAATTGGACACTCTAAACTGACCGTAGCTGTGAGAGTGAATGGTTGTTTGGCCCTGTAATGGACTGGTGACCTGTCTGGGGTGTACCTTGCCTTCTGCCTTATATCAGCTGGGATTGGCTCCAGCTACCCCCAGGACACTCACGTGGAGGATAAATCTGTATATCTTGCATCTAGTTAGAGATGATCAAATCTCTTTAAAAACATCTCACAGAGCATGCATTGTTATTCAGGTCTGAGCAGATTCACCTTCACTGTGTAATTATTTGTATTTAGCCAAGCGATGACCTCTCCCCTGTATGCAATGAAAAAGGCAGTATAATCTCCCTCTGTTGAGCGGCTGAAATATGGCGATAATCTCCCTTTGTTGAGCAGATGAAATATGGACTCACTGTGACGATATAGGGTAAAAATGGAGTTTAGAAATGTCACCTGTAGCACATCGGCCCTCATGTTGTCTGGAGTCAAGACCCTTGAAGGTCTGCTTCAAAGCTTCTGTGCTGCATAAGCTGATCAAAACCACTAATCCCCACAATAAGTGTTCAATATTTATGTGATAAAGTAGAGGCTGAACAGAAGCTACTGGCATAAACGAAAGGCTTTGCATCTGACTTATTTCACCAATAGCTGTTTATTAATCCAATTCCAGTACAGTGGATATGAACAGTAATGCCTAATTAAAATAACTAATGGTGTCTATTGTCAAAAAGACAATTATCCTTCTCCATTTCAGTCATTGTTTCTCTCCTTAAGTTGTATTTTTAACTTGGAGATCAGACACCTTCATTAATGAGTAGCAGTAGCTGCAGGCACCTCACGGAACTCATCCCATTAAGACACAGAATGGAATGTTTCTCTTAAAGATAATTTCACTGGCTGAGCTACGATGAGACCTCGATACGACCAGTTCCTTTCAGATAGTTGCTGCTGGTAATGCACAACTTTTTCCAATTTGTGTGCAGTGTAGTGTAAATGTTTTTATTGTGTTATCATGACTCCAGAGAAGATCTTTAGCAGTAGAAAAGAAACTGTAGGAATAAAATAAAATAAAATTAAAATAGCATTTCCTATTATGGCATAAGCTATGTGTAAATTAAATTATATTTTTACAGTACTTTGTATTAATATTATTGTAATATGTCTTTTTTTCTTGACATAGAGTTGAATTTATTTTTTTTCTTTCATGGTTATTATTATTATTATTATTTTTTAAATAACTTAAAAACTTAACTTACCACAATTTAAAATTAATATGATAGCAGAACTTGATTTACCAACAGCAGGCCCATGAGTAGCTGTTCTGGAGCTTTCAGCGCTATCACACAAAAGGGGATTGTAAATGTTCAGATTTCAAAGACTGCACGTCCATTTTCAATAAACATTTCAGAATCTGTCAAATTAAAAAAAAAAACAATCATTTTGTCAAGAAGCACAGAGGAACACTGCTTACAGGAAAAACTCTGCTGGGCAAATAAAAAAAAAACACAACAACAAGAAAAGAGAAAGCAGTGGACAGTGGAGACACATTCAAGCATTCACTTCATTTTACATCTTAAATTGAATGAAAAGTCATTAAAAAAATATATGCACTCCAGCCACTTTAAAGCCTAAACTCTACTGCCATAACCTCCTGTACCTGAACTCTGTCCTTTTCTCCTTTTCACCCCACACCTTGTCTTTTCCCTCACCTCTCCTTTCATCTGGTGTCCACTTCTAATCTGTTCTCCTCCATCATCTCTCCTTCCACATCCACTGGCCTCCTCTCTCCTCTGCCCTGTCCTCACCTGCCTCCCTCTCTATCAATGGCGGTGGCTGACAGTGACTTTGCATCCAAAATGAAAAACAGGCAAATGGGCACGTCGGGCGGGATGAACATTACCAAGAGCACAAGCATCAGCGGTGACATGTGTAACCTGGAGAAGACGGACGGCAGCCAGTCGGACACTGCGGTCGGCACGGTAGGCACTGATGAGAAGAAGAGGCGCTCCAGCATTGGTGCCAAAATGCAGGCCATGGTTGGCATGTCACGCAAGAGCAGGAGCACCTCTCAGCTAAGCCAAACAGGTAGGACAACCACTCTTGTGTATGTGTGTGTGTTCTCGTGGGCTCATCTGTCCTGTGGCCTCCTGTTGTGTTGGTTTCTTTGTCGTTTTTTTCTGTGTTAAATATTGATTTCTAACGCTGCTGTTCTCTCCTCTCCAGTTCTTTCTTTTCCCATGTACCCTTTTAAATCTCGTAGGGGATCTGGACTTGAGGGGAAAAAAAAAACTTCTTACAACTTTTATCTATTTTTCTTTCCTAGGTAACAACTCTCCTGGAAATTGTCCTGTCTCCATACAGATCCCTTTTTCTTCTTCTTGCCTTTCCTATTCTTTTCTACATCTTCTGTTGTGTTCTCACACGTAAAGCTGATGATTAATTGTGCCTCCACGATAATAATTTGTCATTTGATTGTGAAATTGCTTTGTTGCTATAACTATAACAGCTTTGCACCTCAGCTGTCACGTTTTGTCACCTTTTTTTTTTTTTGTTGTCTTGCCTGTGATCCTTGAGTGGGAAATGCGACGTCAAAATGCAGACATATGTTGTTGCTTGTATTTGTGTCTCTGAGTGCATGTGAGAGTGGGTGCACATGAGCGATATAGGTACAAAAGGGCATCTTATATATAAATATATATATTTGTTTTTTTATGGTGGAAAGATTGCTGCTGCTTTTACTTTCCTGTCAAAAATCATTTGCGGGGGTGGTTGAGCTGCTTTGACTGGTGCCAGACAGTAGCAGGTGGTGTGCCGTCGCTGCCAGATAGATTGGGAATTGCTCTGTTCACGTGGATTGCTTTTTCATTTCCTCTATTCAACCTTACAATTGTCACTAATAACTTTCTGTCCAGATCTGACTTTCTAGCAAAGCAGAGGGCCATAGATATATATTTAGCAATTGATGTGTGATGAAGGTGCGGTGCACATGGTACTGCGCACCGCTCGACTCCTGCGACTCCACCACCTCGTGATTTGACTGGCACGTGCGTGGTTGCATCTTTTCTCTGAGTAATTCATTACTACTGATTGATAGGTCACTGACTCAATCAGTTGCTTTCAAGGGTTTTTCTTTAAGTCGTGGTAATTGGAAGACAGAGGTTGAGTTTATGAAGCAGCTCTTCATGTCTATTGCTGACGTTTAGTTATAATAACAACCACAATAATAATAGCACGTTTCATACGAGGATTGCAGCTCAAAGTGCTCCACAATAAAAGTAAAATAAACGCAACAATAAAACAACACAGGGTGGAATGAAAACGAGCTAGTTGAAGGCTAGAATAAAAAGATATGTTTTAAGTCTTATTTTAAAAATATCTATCTGATATCTAAGGGGAGTGTGTTCGACTTCAATAAAACAGCAGCGGCCGATCGCAGTGTTCTTTGCGGTACATTGCGGTTTGTAATGTAGCTTGGTCCTAGCCCATGAAGTGCATTGTAGGAGGACCTTAAAGTCAACTCTAAATGTTACAGGGAGCCAGTCTGAGCTGAAGTCTGTCGGCCAGTAAAAAGTACCTTACAATAGTCAAGTCTGCTTGAGATAAAGGCATGTATTAGTTTCTCAGCATCTTTTTGAATTATAAATGGTAACATTTTAGCAATATTTCTAAGGAGGAAGGAAGAATGATAAGATAAGATAAGATAAGATAGCTTTATTTATCCCACAGTGGGGAGAGAACAGGGTTTCAGCAGCTCCGTATACAGATAAACAATTACACAATATTATAAAAACTGTACATGGAAAGAGATGTCTTTGTTATTGAATTAGACCACTGTTCTGGCCTTCACTTGTTAAAGGAACAAAGAAATGATCCATTTTTAACATTTTTCACACAATCACAGGAACAAAGTCACACACACGTGCGCGCACTCTCTCACTCTCGCCCCATGCGGACAGCACACACACAAGGCATGTTTTTAATCTAGCACAATATCCATAGATCACTCTGTGCTTCTGAGTGCTTCGGATAGAAATTGTGGCAACAACGATGCATCTGTCATGTGATCTGTGTATTTGGCTGTGCGCTGCCAAACTGCCTTCTGCCCCACTTTGTGGTGCACTCATCAACTTCTATAAGGGTGCAATCAAAGGATGGCTGAATTTAAGAGGCTGCTTGGCACTTTGTGTGTGCACTCGCTGCCCAGTGTTGGGGGTGAGTGAGTTGATCGGCCAAGCAGCACAACTCTGCTATAGACAAACACTGGTTAGTCCCAGGTGGCCACCATGAAGAAAATGTACACTGACTGTTCTTGATTTGTACAGCTGGTTTTTGTCCTCTCAGTTCTCGACGTGAGGCACTTGACTTTCCAGGAAATACAAATGATTCACATTGCCTTAATAAACATGTTCCATACGTCAATAACAGGATCAGATACCGAGTGCAAAGGGACTACATCCACTTTTTCATTAAGAAGATACTCCAACTTGGATGGAAAATGGAGGTTGTTGCTGAGAATTATTCATTATTCAATTTATTCTGATCTCTTTCAGTCTTCCAAAAGGAAAAAAAAACAAATCAACAGAATGGTTTAATTAGCTGTTGAGAGGGAGGTGAAGCGCAATAACACTGTAATAAATAAAGCAACCAAAAGTTCAAGAAAGAATTAAGGGAAACATTTTTTTCTGTAAAGTATTATATTGCTAGTGACATGGTTGCTTGGCAACAGATACGTTTTACAGCCCAAGTTTGATTAAGGATTTAGAGTTTGACTTGTTGTACATCTCAAGTAATGAGTGCGACTTTTTTAAAGATAATGTTAATGTATGCTGACGCTCTCCGTGTAGTCATTTAGAGCTGATTGTGTTAAAGTGGTCGTCATAAACAGCATCGGGTTGATTTATCGTGTCCATTGTCCCATTCAACATTCTGCAATCCTCTTGCCCGTAGTACATTAGGTTGTAAGCTCAGTAGAGAGCCAATTATTCCTCATACAGCACAAACAGAGCTGCTGCTACTACACAGTCTGACTCAGCTGAAACCGTACAGCAGCAGCAGTCGAATGTTGCAAACCCATTGAAAATTCAATTCCATATAATTATCTGGACACTTCTTCCCTCCTGGGAAACTTGGCATCTGGAAACAGACAAACAATTCTCAGTGATTCCAGTGCATTTTCTGAATATTGATAAAAAATCTTATGGCTGTCTGAGGTTTATGTTTTTTTTTGGTCCTCACAAAGATATACAGTACTTTTAGATGTGTTGTTTTAGCAATGCTATAATGACCGTACAGCATAATTATGTCTCAGTAACTTTTTAAAATAAACGTAAATAAATAGCACAACCCTGGTTCTCTTAAAACGGGAGCGGAACCTTAATAAGTTACTGGTAAAGACCTGTGTTTGTACTATTTCATATCTGCTGTTGAAAAACACACACACACACACACACACACACACACACACACACACACACACACACACACACACACACACACACACACACACACACACACACACACACTGAAGTTATCTAATACTAGAAAAGCTGATTTATTTTTGTATTTTTCCCTTTTTTTAACCTCTTAAATCATCCTCTGTACACCAGCTGAATATGAACCCAGAATACATTGCTCCCTCTATAGTTGTCAGTAAGGATTTTTTTGTAAATTGTCCAAAATGCCACAGTTAATGCAATAATAATTTCGTTTTATGCAGAGAAGGATTTGTCGTGTGTGCAGTGAATCTAAGCCTCCTCCTGAGCACTGTGCAGGACACTGTGCTGTCTGTCTTCATGTGAATTAATCTGTCTTGTCTGCAGCATGTAATAAACATGCTAATTCTCCCTCATCCTGTACATTATGAATATTCAGTCCAATGTATTTGCTTTTTTCTGCTTCACAACTAGAAGGAATGAATGCTATAGGAGCATGAGGGATCACCTTTGAGGAAATTGGGTTAGGGTTAGCAACTTTGTCCTCATTTTTCAGTATCTACTCTTTAAAAGCTTCAGCAGCAAGTTATTACCTGCGGCTCGGCACCAACATGTGACTGTTAAAGATGAGAGGATGAGTGGTGCAGGGATAATGCAGGGAATTAGACCTTATCAGACCAAAGCAAAAGGTCTAAGACTCCCCAGAGTGATGTAGAAATAAAAAAAAATACTGAATCAGTGGGGAGGATTTTGTGTGTTATAATATAATGTCAGTAACATCTAGCTTTCATGTTACTGACATTGTTACAGCACAGCATCCAGTATTGTTGGGTTTGTCTTAGTGTCCCACTTTTTGTAACCTGGCACTCTTGTCTTTAACTTTCTCTGGGGAAAGACGTATGGAAGTAACAGGTTTGATTTCCATACAGTAATTTATCACTTGAACTCTTTACTGAGATGTGAAAGCTTGGTGAAAGAGAGAGAGAGCGTTTAATTAGGTGACCTTACTGACCGAGCATACATTACTCATTTATATATAGCGAGAACAATGCGTTGGCTGCCTGCTCCTTCCTTGCTGCTCTCTCCCCGTTACGTTACACACTGACATATTTTCGGACTTCTAAAGTCTTCAAACAGACTGTTTTGTAGGTGGTAAAATACCTGAACTTTGCACTTTCAGCCGAGGTAATTTGTCTTCTGCGTTCACTTGACTTGTGTGCCTATCTCAGCAGCCCCTCCACTTGCTGAGGCTGCTAATTAATCTCCTCTGGGGCCGAAGCAGACACGCTGCTCTCAGAAAGATGCATGAAAAGAACACAACAGCACAGATAGAACTGAGGCTGTGGGACACCTGGGCCCCACTGTGACCCCCTATCCTGCTTTTCTCTCATTTAGTCCTGACTGACACGATATCATTTCTGTGTTCTTCTTCTTCTTCTTCACATTTTCATCTCACCTTTTCCCTCTTCCAGTTTTCCCACAAGACTCACAGGATCCTTTTCTGTCCATCATTCTCTCTATAAGTCTTCCCACTTCGTTACGAATCCACAGAGGGATCTGAAACTGAGTTAATAAGCTTGAGCTCTCAGCGGAGCATCGCTGCACTGACCTAAATGTGTGTGGGTACACACTGGGCGTTGTTCTGCTTTTTAAAGTTTCAAATGCTATAAATGGATCCACTGTAATTTACTGAGAATTATTAGCACCAGGACCAGTAACCTACTTGCGTCAGAACTGTGCTCCACGGTTGATTTTTCCAGTGAAATTGACCAGTTATTGTATCCAGAAATCATAGTTCGGTGTTAACTGTCACACATGGCTGTTTTACTTTCGATTTTGAAGTGGCTGGCAAGTTCACGCGGAAAAAATAAATGAGTTTGGAACACAAACGTTTTGCTTGCAAACCGTAAAAGTCATCATCGGCGTGTCAATGTAAGCTGTAGGCGAGAAGAAGAAGGAAGAACTCTGCATGTTCACACCTGTGAAAATGGTGAAGGAAATGAAGAACATGCAGAGGTCAGTCGAAATGTGATTTTCATGATCTGCCATGTTGCCACTGTTGTATTAGTGACGGAACTTTGATTCTGCTTAAAGGTCTCATATAAAGCAAAATAAACTTTTTAATCATTTAAATCCTTATATTTTGGACTCTGGAGGCCCTATGAGTCGGCAAAGTGTGAAAAAAGTTGACTCATGTTTTTGTGGTCCTCCTCAGCCTAAGTACAGGAGATAAAACACGCAATGTTGACTTCCACGCTCATTGGAACGTCACAAGACACTAAATTCCATTTTTTTTTTTATTGAGATACTACTAAACAGAGTGTTCTGAACAGGGCTGTTTTGGCAGGGTGATTGAACTGCTGTGGTGCTTCATCCTTATGGTATTTTGATCAAAGCATGTCCCAGACATGTTCATGAGTAAACCAGGGAACTAGTTTAACTTGGAGAAATAGGGTATAATATGAGACCTTTAACTGTTGTGAAACCAGGCCGATCTGAACAGAACTGGAGCCCAGATGGGAACCGTGCAGGTGCTCGGTGGTGTAAAAGTGCTGACTGAGGACTTGGACCTGAGCTGCGTATTACTCAGAAATACATTTTCCAACTTTGTGAACTTTAGAAACCCCAGCAAAGTAAACTTGTGGAGCACATGTTTAAGTCGTATAAGTAACTCCCCCAGTTGCTGGCATTTGCCTACAATTACGCCTCAATTGAATCGATTCCACCGCCACAGCATGTGTGCTATTGGATGTTAATGCAAAACAGGGCTTTGTTTTTGCAGGTGCATGGTTTCTGTTTCCATGGCCACCATACAGTTTCCCTCACGTGCACCTGCAGCAGAAACATGAGGAGAGCATTAAACAAGAAAGACAAATCTGGGCTGTAATTATACGGGAAAGAAAATTGCAGTGAAAAAGTTCACAGCTAGGTTTTGTCCACCCTGATGTGTGTGTGAGCCTAATTTCGCTGTTAGACATTGTGCATCCTGAGCTGACTGACACTCAAGTATAAATTATAGATATTGTATTTTCCCCCAACACATTCTGAACGTAGCATGGTCTTCTGTCCTTATAAATTGATTACTTTCTCGTGGTGTTAGAATCTCACAGTTAGCTCGATTTTTATTCTTGGTAATTGTCGCATTAATCACCAGTGACTTTATGTTGATTCAACAGCTGTGATGCGGCCGTCAGAGGTGGTGGACTAAACGAATTGTTTTCACACTGAGAGCGGTGCACGGTGTCTCACCGAGCAGGCAGTGTACTTTGTATTATCCACCTAATTATCCAATGTTCTTGTTTTCAAGATGTTGTTTTCTATTTGGCGGTTATTAAGATCGAGCATAAATCAGATGTGGTGCCAGCCAAGCATAAAGATCCATCGATAACTGTTCCTGGATAAAGATACATGGGAAGTGTCCCAGCAAGCTGCAGAAATGAAATGCACATTTTAAGTAGAGGAACAAACCTTTGCTGCTGATGATGCTTTTGTTCTCATTTGATTTTTTTTTTTTTTTTTAATCGTGGAGTTGTTGACTCTTGAACACACAATCTCTGTTGAATGTCATTTAAGCACTGTATTGAAATAATAATAATAAAAAAAAAATACAGCCTTAATTTGAGCAGGTCATCAGTGTTTGCTTATCAAAAAAATAATTATCTTAATGTAGTCATCATCTCCATGAGCTCAGCTTAAAAACTGTTCATTCATTCTCTAAACCTCCACCAGCTGCTCAGTGGGTTTTTTTTTTGCCTGCAGAGCGGCTCTTGCTCCTCTGTGTCTCTGTTGACTTGTGCACGGTTTATGATCCACTTGTTGTTTTTCCGTCTGAACTCGACTAAAAATGAACTTCCACCCTGCAATTTTAGCTTTTTAACTGCTGCTAAAAATACCGAACGCATTAGACTTCCTCTTCAAATAGTTTTGCGTTTAAGAGCTGATGGCAGCTGTCGCTTTAAAGAGGAAGCATGCACAAGTACTTTGGTCAGTTTCGTCATAAAGCATGAGAATGATGTTTTTTTTGGACTTCATAAAAAAACTGGTCAAAAACTTGCTCATTTCCTCTTAGAAATATGAGATGTAATCACGCTCTGATGACATGTACTGTACGTGTCGCAATTTCCAGACGCATGGGAAGATTTTACGTGTCACACTAATTTGCTGGGGCCGCACTGATGTCACCAATGATATTTCATACACAGTATTTTGATTCCCCTTGTCTCTTTTGTTAGCGATCTATCTTTTACCACTTCGTCAGTCTTTGTTGTAAAAGTGTGAAGTCAATGTCAGCACACACGTGTGTAAGTGTGTGGGTGTTAAATATTTTATCGTGCATCACAAGTATAATTCTCCAGTCCCGTGCTTCCCTTTGCGTTTCAGTTTTCAACATAATTCATGGGCTTTAAAGCAGACCTAGACCGGAAGTTCCAATTAACGCTGTTTTTTAGTGTGTATCTGCGTCATTACCTTGTTTAAGAAGCCCTGAAGGTTCTAAACAAAAAACCCGGTCTGGTTACGTAAACAGCAGTTCTCCTGAACAGCAGATCCTCCTGCTCCGGGGCACTAGTCCGGGCACATCCGGTTGCGTACATTGAACCACAGAAGAAGAACAACGTTCGTTGTGGAGGTGTTTCACGAGCGACAGTGTCTTCTGACTCTGGGTCAAAGTCATAGAAGGGACTGTGGCGGGGAGTCGTGATGAAGCTATTTTTAAACATTGTTAAAACAATGTTTTGATAATGAGTAGCAGTGCATCCACCGTTCCAGAGGGGGGAGCTACGCTTCTGAGAGCTGGTGTGCTGATTATGTTACTTCTGTGTATTGGCCAATCACAAGACAGTTGGGAAGCCTCTATGCTGGCTGGCCAATCATGACACACTCTGTCTTCTGGGTGTGAGAGTTCAGTCTGAAATATTGGGGCTGAGGAACAGCATTAGAAAACTATCAGCTCGTTTACAGCAACTAGGAGGTTTTTGACCATAAAACAAGTTAATGTATGTAAGTAGACCTCCATAACTAACATGTGCAACAGGACCACTCTATGTGAGCTTTAAAGCTGGAGTAATGGTTGCCACGCGAGAACTTAATAATAATTAACCGTAATAACATGGTAAAAGTGTGATGACATTTTGGGAAAAAGCGCGTTAAACTTGACAGTTATACATTTTTGTGGCTCACTGCAGCATCAACTGTACTGTATACTATCCAATCACCAGAAAATTGATTTCTGCCACTTGTACACCACAATTAGTGGTTTACGTAGTATTTTTTTAAACATAGAAACACTTAAGTCTATTGATTCCTTTCCCATTTCCTAAAGCAGTACTTCCATAAGCATTTGTCGTTCAGGTTGAGTCATTTTTGACATCGAAAACGATGAATTGCCAAACGTGCATTACACAACAGGAGGAAGCGCCACGGAGGACAATGACACGGTCCTAGAGTTTACGTTTAAGATCTATAAATATATATGTTTATATCTTAAGCAGTCTAACCCTGATCAGTGCTTTATTAGTGCGGATCAAAACATCACGTTGCGAAAAGTGCCACCTGGTGCAGACCCTGTGACAAGACTGTCAAAACAACATAATTGATGATGAAATGACTGTGTTCGCTCTGGTGCTCTGGAGCCACTAACATAGTGTCTAACACAGGGTCATTTCATCCTGGAGTGAATCACATTGTATCTATTCTCATTGCAGACAAAAACTGTATGTTATTAAGTTTTTGAACAATGGAAAAATGGCTTGAGTTATAATACTCTAAGCTGAGGGGATGTTATTTCAGAGCAGAAAGCAAAAATATTGCACCTGACAGCAACTTTTGAACCCAAACAAAAGAGTTGGATTAAAGATAAAATTAGCTATAGCAACTATATAGAGCTAATCAATGAAAATGAATAAAATTCATTATTTAAGTTTATTAAAGTGTAAGAGAGAAGTAGACTGTGACTTGTTTTGTAATTACAGTTATTTCAGGTGATATTGCTCATCATACTTAAACGACCCACACGACAGGAAACGCTTCTTCCAGACTACTGGACTGGTCTTCATCAAAGTAAAAGCAGCAGGAAATGTAAACGTTTGACCACATCCGTGTGTGTGTGAAACAGCCAAGGTCAGAGACATCCATTAAGTTGTGTTTACTGTGTGTAGGGAAGGACTCGCTGGGTCTCGACTGGTCTCATCATTTAGAAAGACTTCAAAGAGCCCGCGGCTGTGATCACTGCCGCCTGCCAGGCACGCGTTACGTACGACTTCTGGGATATTACGCTCTTTTGTTCTTGTCGTCGTAGAATTGTCCAGATTCTTCACATTCCGGGCCGTCTGAGGTGCCTGTGATTCCCAGTCGTGTCGTCACAGTCATATATGTTTATCATAGTTTGGAGTGAGACCAGATATTGTTGCACATAGTGCTAAATGGTGTCCTGTAGTAGTCATGCTGTTGTGAAATCAGAGTAACCTCATCACCAGAAATGAAAATGACGAAACCCTAACCCTTTAAAGGATAGAAATGACACATATTCAACATTAACTAGGTGCTTACTAAAATATATAAGTAGCATACTAGCCCTTGATTAGTAATCACACATATTAACACCTTAGTCTACCTCTATTATGACATGAATTAAGATTTTTCCTACATAAGGTGTTAATATGTGCTTAATATTTACTCATTAAGGGCTATTATGCTATTGAAAGTTACACAGAGTTGCATAAGTAAGTGCATCCATACAATGTAAGAAAAGTCTTCCCTTAACCCTTGTGACAAATTGAAGTTTTTACATATGAAATGCAAATTCATCATGAACAGATTTGCAACGACTGTAATAAAGGGTTGTGTGTTTTTTTTTTTCATCAGGTGTGCAGCGTGTCTAACGGTTTAAACTGTTGAGAAAACTCTTGAGATGTCTTTCTCTCGTTCTCGCCGCCGTTGAGCAGTGGGCGTACGTCAAAGAATAAATGTGCCGTACAGGTGTTAAAGTTCAAACACGTCGCACGTGTTGCCATGTCGCGCAGCCACGTGTGTAGTGACTGACGCCTTTGCCGTGGTTAAGAGGGAGAAAATGGAAAGAGATTATAATTAATTACTGCGGTAATTGATGTCCGCATGGGTTTGTCTTTCTGCAGAACATCAACTCATTTCACTGTAATTATATTTCTGATTGAACAGCTGGGCAGATTGTGTTGTATGTGTTAGAGCCCAGTGAAAGACTTAAAACATAATCGATTACCTTATTAAAAGTTTATTTGGGACTGACTGGCTGAGAAACATCAGCCGTCAGCATCATGATTTAACTGTGGTATCGTGTAAAGTTTTTGTGTGATTTATCATCAGTGCATCCACATTGTGAAATAGAGGCTTTGTTGGATCAGTGGATGTATAACCTTCTATTGTCATCAAGTGGATGATATTCAGGTTTCAGCTTTCACTGTAGCTGAAGCTGAAAAGACGCCATATGTGAATGAAGCGTGTGTGTGCAGCAGATGATCCGCTAGCAGGGTTTTTATTGATCATTTTATTGTTCATACTTGTGTCTCAAATTAGCTAACATTCGCCAATTCGGATGGTGCTTGATTGTAAAAGTTATCCATGCAATAAAGACGTGTCTGTAAACACTATGTTGCAAATGTCTGTGATGCCAAAGTACTGTATTAATATAGCGCTTTTCTAGTCTAGACTGTTTCTATCACTCGTCTTTCAAACCCATTCACACAATACCAGCACAGCCGTCAGGAGCAACTTGGGATGCTATTCGTAAAACTCTATAAAACTATACAACCTATTTAATACACAAGACAGAAAATGTTTGATTAACTGGAGTGGAAGGTGCGTTGATGTCCTTGGTTTAAGAAACTTCTAGTTACTGCTGAAGAACTCCCATTAACCCTGATCAAGATAGTTCTACAGTGTATGTTTTCAGTTTGCGTGTGAGCGTGTTGTTTCTTTGCTGTGCTGCCCCAGATGAAGCCTGCAAATACACGTCATGCTTGGAAGTGGTTGCGTCACAGAAGTAGGTTGCAGTGTCTCTTAAAGAGTTGAACCTCGTGTTAACACCACAGGGAGCCCGCTATATTTAAAATATCATAGAAACACTGTAATTGTCTTCCGCTGTGCCTATTCTGTCACCTGCATATTCAGGGGGGAAAAAAGCACCACAGTAGGTTTAGCAGTTTCACTTTATCTTTTTTTTTTTCCACCAAGCTCCAGCAGTGACACGCACCAGAGCAGCAAAGGTTTACATTGAAGACATACATTTTCTGTATGTATTACCCACAACGCACCATGCCAGCAGAAGATTGATACGTGTTTTTGTGGACCACCTGTGAGAAAGCGCTGCTGCTGTGTCAGAGACCGTTTAACCCTCAGTGCTCATGCAGCACAGATTTGTGCCGCAGGTGCACCGTGGCAAATTGCCAAGGGAATAATACACAACTCCCTATATGGCCATCCAAAAATGCCTTTTTTCGTCTTCGTGAGTAATGTTAAGTCAAAGTTATGATTCATTTTATATTGCATTTTTAGTAGTGATATGAAGTAGCAATCATTGTGCAGAAGTCACAGTTTTTCTTTTCTTTTTGTTCTGTTGTGGAAATTCTCTGGTGCTGGTGAAGAATGAAATGGAGACTTCAGCCGGGCCGACAAGGTTTTATTTTCTTTGCAAAGAAAAGGTCAATCTGCACACCAGTGAGCCTAGCTGGAGAAAGACCCAGCGCATACTAAGCCCTCCACATTTATACCTGAGCAACTCCCCTTTTCCATTCCTCCAATAGAAAAAGGAGTCTGCCTTTCCAGGCTGTGTTTTCACACGTATTTGTCTACTGCAGGTATCGGGGAGCCGACTCCCTGCGGATGTTATAGAAAGGTGCAAGTTCAGTCTAGACATCCTAATTACACAATAAACAATACACAATACACAAAAGGACCTGGTATTCTGTGTTAGGAAAAGGGTGATGGGCGGCTGTAGCGCTGAGACAAAGAAATTGAATTTGCCATAACAGTTCAGATAAACGAGCCAAATTAACTTTGAACTGTGACGTATTTCCAAATTTCACAAATTCAACCAGATTTTGAACATTTTGAGTACTTTCTGCAGAGGGGTGTTTATATAGTTGGTGATATAGTTTTTTTTTTTTTTCATCGGATTGTCTTGGTTGTGCTGAAAAGAGGATAGACGAGACACTTTATATTGCACATTCTTAGAGCCACTGTATATACAGTACTTTTAAACATAGCAATGGAAAAAAGCAGCCGAAATGCTCTGTCCTAACACCCTCAGTCATCCATCCATCCATCCATCCATCTTCTACCGCTCCACATGAGGGTCGCGGGGGTCGCTGGGCTAATCTCAGCTGACATAGGCAGAAAGTCGAGGTCACAGTTCGTTGGACATCCACAAACAGTACATTTTGAGTGAAAGGATGTTATTTCGTCAGGTTTGACACAAATTCAGACATTGTTTGACAGTGTGGGGATTTTTGTAATACGACACAGCTGCTTCACAGAGAAAGTGCTATGATCGTTCAGCCTCTAGTTCTCAGCAGCTATGAATGCGATGGAAGACAAATGAGTGAATTTTGCCAGTACGGCGTGTGAATTTTGTGTGTCTACTATGTGGCAGAGGGCCATTCATGGAGGAGCAGGGCTGCTGACAGACTTAATGACAGCTTGTTTTCTCTGTCACCTGTGACTAAGATGGTACGAGTGAGAGATGGTGGGACAAAGGATGCAGAAAAGGAGGGCATGAAAACAAAAAAATGCACAATGCAAAAAAAAAAAAGTCATAAAAAAGATGGAGGATTAAAATACTGAATGGTGAGGATAGGATTGTGCAGGGGAGGGGGGGGGCTCAGTATCTCTGGGTAGAGCTTGCTCAACCGCAGAGCCAGTTGAGGTGCGCCTGAGAGGTCTGGCTCTGTGATTGGTGGAGCACAATGCAGCGTTCTCCCCTCCCCCCTCCCTGAAGAAAGAGATGCAGCAGGAACGTCAGACCCAGACAGCACTAGACTCAGCTCGTGAAGCAGCATTTTTCTGAAGCTCTCTGGAAGATGCAGTCTACAGAGCATCTGAGGACTAACTGTATGATAGCGCAGGCCTGATTTGCAGAGCAGCATCCTCTACAAGGACTTTCTTTTTTTTAAATCCATCAGATTAGAACTATACTATATCAAGGTTAACCTTTAAGCGTTAGAGAAGGCAAAGTTGACTGTCTGTTGGATTCAGTTCCTGGCATTGAGAGGAACCGTCGTTGGTCACCATGGGCAGGCAGGGGCATGATACCTCTGCACCAGCTGCAGGGATGCGCATCCAACGCTCCCAGAGCAAGATGAGTCTCTCAGCATCGTTTGAAGCACTGGCTGTCTATTTCCCCTGCATGAACTCCTTTGATGAAGAGGACGGAGGTAAGATGATTACTGGGGGAAATGACACAGCATCAGCTGCTGGCTGGAGGCAGCAGTGCCGGTTATACTGAGATGAGGGAGATTAGTTTTGATGAATCAGCAGGTTGAATTGGGGGGCAAATTAAATTTCCCTTCAAGGGACCAGTTTAGGATTGCAGGGAAGTTCATTTGGCAAAACAAATTAATGCTTTACTTGTGTGCACACTGTTAATAAGTTAGTTAATTTATTGTGATGAAGAAATAGTGTTTCTGTTGTTGCTACTGTTGCTCGTATTAATGAAGCTCAGTCTGGGTTGTTTTTTTTTTTCCTGTCGCATGCTACTTGTGCTCGTCTAAAAAATATCTCATGTTCCCTTTTTAAATGTGACTCTGTGAATGACAAGTACAATTTAAGAGACTGCAGTGAATCATTGTTTATTAGTTTGTGGGTTGTGGTGTTTATTTCCCCTACAGGGATACAGCCTTGTCTTATGACTGTCACTTTGAATTTCCTTTGAAAAGATGCTGTTTTTACTTCCATTTCAAATGTAACAACATGTATTTACAGACAAATCACATAGTTTGTAGCTGATTTTACTTTATTGTATTTACATATTTATCAGCTTTTTTCTCTTTTTTTTTTTGCGACAACTTCAACCTCTCTTATACTCACACACTCCCAGTCTTGGCACTCAAGCAGCTCCACTAGACTCTTTCTAGTCACTGTCTTTTGTTGTCTGGCAGGGCTGAGATTTTTGGACACTGACCGGTTTGGCTGTGTGCCTGTGTGTCTAACTTGTTGGCTTCTGCTTGCCAGATACTTGCCAGATACTTTTCAATGGTGCTTGGCCGCCACATTGTCCAACTGGTGGTGATAATACACATACCTCATCTGCCATTACATGAAGTGCAGTTGTATGTTATGTTTTTAGCAATAGAAAGGTAGGAATGTGTGTGGTCTACTGCAAAATGTCAGTATCAGAGCCTTTAAATTAAAGTCTGTGCCATATGTTGTTGTGGTGATCAGCCTGTTCAACAGTTTGCATCATTGATAAGATTGCTTATTTATTTCTATGATACTGACAGGGCTGTGTATCCCGTGAATTGAAACAGCGGCATAAATGCAGAAAACGGTGTGTTTTCAGCGTTCATTGATAACATCTGACTGGCAGTGAAGGACTACGAGGAGCGCTCCGCTGCAGACGTCAGAGACGACCTCGGTGGCTACATCTCCATTGTATTTTGTGCGGCTGAATAGCTAATATTTCAAGGCTCAAAGACGGCACGTCTGTTTGTCCTTGTGAGCGATAGGACGCAGTTCCGCCTCGCTCCGTCTCAGCACCTCACCTGATAAGACAAAGTGGGCGAGTGAAGGCGGCAGGTGCCACGCGATGATGCTGATGTATAGAGGAAAACATGATTAATTAACTGAAACTGAGAAATTAGAGGATTAATGTTTTTTAAGGCCTCTGGATTGGTAGCTTATTGTCTTTCATTTGTAACCTCGGTGTTGCAGTCTGTGTTATTACGTACGTTATTACGTCTTTGTAATGCTTATCCCACCTCTGGGAAATATAACTATATTATAATTGACCTATTTAACAGAGCTCAAAGGATAAGTAATACTGAATACACAAGACAGCCAGTCTGGTGTGTTTGAGCATCTTTTAACATCATGTTTCTTGTTTGGTAGTTGTGTTTCCAGTTGGGAAGAATTACACTTAAATGTGGGTACGTGATTGTCTCATGGCCCTTCACACGTGCTGTCATTGAGGCTGGGTGGAGGTGAAAGCTGTCATCGTTCAGTTTGATGGAAGATTGGGTTCACGTTGGCAGTCACTGTTACACATTAGACACACAGAGTGGGTAACCTTGTTGTGACTGACACTGTGAAATGACTATGATCCTTCTCAGAATGAACTGCCCTCGTGTCATTGTGCAGAGATAAATTGTGATTCAGTCTTGTCTTTGGCGTTTTGTTTTCCCCGTGAAATTATATTCTAAGAGCCAGTGGAAGCGTTGGGTATTATATGTCAGCAGATTGATTGCAGCTTGCTGCATGAGTCACAACATAATAAAATGTCCCTTGATATTGACAGTCTGTTTCTCTTTCTTTCCCCCCCCTCCCTCTCCTTCTTTGTGTAGAAGCAGGAGGTAAGAAGTTGCGCAGCACTATCCAGAGAAGTACAGAGACGGGGCTGGCGGTGGAGATGAGGAGCAGGATGACTCGGCAAGCCAGCCGAGAGTCCACAGACGGCAGCATGAACAGCTATAGCTCCGAGGGAAAGTAAGGAAATAGGCCTTGCTTTTCTTACTCTTCCTCCCGAGAAGCATCAGCAGTAATCAACATGATCAAACTTTGTCTTAGGAGTAACCAGTGTGTGTTATTCTCTTTCAGTCTCATCTTCCCAGGTGTGCGACTGTCCTCAGATGCCCAGTTCAGTGACTTCCTCGATGGGCTGGGCCCTGCTCAGCTGGTCGGGCGGCAGACATTGGCTACTCCACCTATGGGTAAGAACGTACACCTTAAGCCTATATGACTCATTGGTACTTGATTGATTAATGGGTTAAAATCAGCATAGAAGTGAGTTTTGTTTGTCCTCTTATATGTTGCTAAATATTTGAACATTATACTTGTTGTATAGGTGACATCCAGATCGGCATGGTGGACAAGAAAGGAGCATTGGAGGTCGAGGTCATCAGGGCCCGTGGCCTTGTGGGAAAACCAGGTTCCAAGGCACTGCCAGGTAATTCAACCTCTGACACCACTAATATTATCATACATATTAATACATTTTGAGTAGTACAAGGTATAACTGTATCCTTCCTCTCATCTCCTCTCCTATCAGCACCATATGTCAAGGTCTACCTTTTGGAAAATGGAGTCTGCATAGCCAAAAAGAAAACAAAAGTAGCAAGAAAAACCTTGGATCCTCTTTACCAGCAGCAACTGCCGTTTGAGGAGAGTCCGGGAGGCAAGGTTTTACAGGTAAGAAGATTATTCTAAGTGAAAGTCAAATTTAGAGCTAAGGCTTTTTTTCAGAGTATATACATAGTATTTTTTTTTTCTTTTGTTCACTGCAGGTCATTGTATGGGGCGACTATGGACGTATGGACCATAAATCATTCATGGGAGCAGTTCAGATACTGTTAGATGAGCTGGACCTGTCTAACATGGTGATTGGCTGGTTCAAGCTCTTTCCTCCTTCCTCACTGGTGGACCCTACTCTGGCCCCACTGACAAGAAGAGCTTCCCAATCCTCACTGGACAGTTTCTCTCGATCATAGCAGTGTGTGGACTGATAGCGTTGTTGTAGCAGCCAGTGTTGCGATTACAGGTCACGCCCCCCCTGGTTACACTGCATGCTTGATGTTGTGTCTTCTGAGCCTGTTTCTAGGGGTGCAAATGTGATCCTGTGTTTTGAGCTAAAGCATCACGCACATCGTGCACATGGCGAAGCGTGTTGCAAAACGCCTGGCGGCCGGGATTGCCGGGTGTTGTTGTTGTTGTTTGGAGGAAGCTGGAATGCACTCCTTAGCACGAGGAATATGTCAGTTCCAGGTTTTCATCCAATTCGAAGCCATGGGGGTCAGTGCTGGGAACCACTGAATGAGTTCTACAGAAGCCCTTTTCGAATGAAAAATAAATGTTTTACTTTGATTTATTTTTTTTCTTGTTTTTTTTTTCTTTTCATTTGTTTTATTTTTTTCTTTAAATGTCATTGTACTTGTATCTGAAGGGCGTGATAGTGTTTCTTAACCAGATGCTTGGTCACGCCACGCCAACAGACCTAGCTGTGTAGATGGAGTTTTGCAGACTATCACTTTGGGTGAGGTGTGTCCCAGCTTGTATCCACACTCCCCCAAAACCTAAAAGAGAAGCCCCACATATTATGTACTGAATCAACCTGCACTGGTGAATCAGAGGCAATACTCAAGTGGCTAACATCAACACTCCAGAATATACAGTAACAACCCAAACCCCATTAAAAGATGTACAATCTACCATCATTCTTTCTCTGTTGATATATTGTATGAAAATTAAATGAGAAAAAAATATTTTTTCCTTTTTAGTTCATTTGCATGGACACAAATTTAGCTGAAATAAAAAAAAAAGAAAATTATTTTCTTGAGGCTGCAACTTGCAAAAAAAAGGATGAAAAATGAATAAAATAGATCAGCCATTTTCAACAATTTCTATTATTTTTAAAGATAAATTTCACTAGTGCATGGTTTTCAAGGGGAGTGAATGCAACATCGTGATTCCAAAAAAAAAACAAAAAAACATTGTTTATCATTCTTTAAGACCATTCGTGAGTCTGTGTTTTGCAGACATTCAGATAAACGAAACTTAAGGAAAAAATTTTGGAGTTATTTAACAGAAAATGTTTATGTGACAAAAAAGTGAAAATGAAAATAAATGTAAATGATTTATTTCATTGTAAAAAAGGCTCAAGCCTTATAAAGATAAACATTATGTGCAAATTGTACATGTTTCTCTTTTTCTTCCTTGTCCCAGGGTTACCTCTCATTGTACTATTCATTGCTACCACCGTTCAGTCCCCTGATACTGTCCAGATTTTAGGACTGTTGGTTATTTTACAGTTCTTGTTTCAGTATGTATTTTATTTTCGGGTTTGGTTTGTTTAACAAGCATGTTGAAAAGGATTTTCTGCAACATGGCTTGGGCACACCTTACAGTAACTCAGCATGTTTTGATAAAGATGATATTTGGAAATTTTGCAGTTTCTTGTACAGTGCATGTCAACTTCATTACTTTTCTCCCTCACTTTAAATTGAACTCTACAGCAAATTAGTTCTTGGTCTTCAACGGGCCAATTATTGAAGTTTCAACAAAAAAACATTCCACCCACCCACCCCCAAAACCCCCCGAGGTCATGTTTTCTTTCAGGTTTTTGAGAAAAAAAAAAAAGTGACGAGGAAAATATTTTATATTTCATGGAGGTTGACGAAACAATTGTGATTGCAAGTGTATTTTATTTCAGTATTGTTGACGAACATGCAAAAATAATCTATTGGTACAGCAAGAGGTCTATACCTAATCAAGAGGCAGGAAACGTGTAAGAGATTTGTGTTGCTGCGGTTAAATTTTACTGGCACTGTATGTGAAGAAGAGCTAATCACAAGTTCAAATAAGGGATATTGCCACAGAATTTTTTTTTTTCTTGTTTTATGAAAATGAAATTAATTTACTATATTTTTGTTAGTTTTATTTAAAAGCCAAGACCAGTTTATTTTTTATTTTCTATTTTTAGTAATTACAAATACTTCTCATGTCTGGGAGGTATATGAATCTTATAGTTGCAGTATGTCTGGATGATATTGAACTGAGGCATTATTCCTTTTCCATGTGGTGAAGATGCAATTTAATGTCAAAGAAAAACCTTATTGCTGGAACAGGCGACAGTATATATTTTCATTTTCATTTTCATTGTACATACCTTTAGATGTCAGAATTTGAATAAACAAGCTACCAGAAAAAGATTGATAGGCTCTTTTGGAACAGGAAGAATGCCTCAAGTGATGACAAAGACATATGTTATTTATCCTTTTGAATGCCTTTTAATTTTCTCTTTTTGGTGCAATGTGTTAATGCCAAGGCTATGTCTTGGTTAAGTATGGTTGAGTACAGAGATTTATGTAAGTTATTTTTCAAATTAAAAATAAAAAAAATGATATTACACTGATGCAGCGTGTTGAGTGATAAGATGGACATCACGATGTCTGTTATTGTGATGTGATGTGAGCACATATAAGAGTTTAAATTGAGTCGAGCAAAGTTGGACGCATTGTCTGCGTCAGTCTGCACAGCGTCAGTTGACGCTAGCCAGCGACCCCTGTTGGCTCACTTTAAAGGGGACATATGCAAAATCAACTTTTTAATCATATCAATCCTTCATATTCAGTGAGCAAAGTGTGAAAAAAGCTGACTCACTCATGTTTTTGTGGTCCTCCTCAGTCTAATTACAGGAGATGAAACACACGATGTTGAATTCCGCACTCATTGGGACGTCACAATGCGCTAAAATCCTGGAATTGTTCTCTTGCGGAGCCCCGCTTTGTCTGTAAATCACGCGAGAGTGCTGGTGAGGGCAACGGTATCCGAAAACCGGAAGTCCGCAAAAAGTTCTATTCTTGGCTCCACAGTGCAGCACAGAGTCCTACACAAACTTCCAGCCTCAGAGGATTTATCTGTCCACTGGATACATGTTATATATGACGGCAATGTGCCTGCTAGAGCCTGCAAATGATCACTTTTCCAAATGCTAACTGCTGTTAGCTCCCAGTAGCCTCTGTGGCTAATGTCATTTCCTGTCCCTTTTTTTTATGTGGACCTAAAGAGATACTACTAAACAGAGCTTTCTGAACAGGGCTGTTTTGGCAGGGTGATTGAACTGCTATGGTGCTTCATTTTTATGATATTTTGACCAAAGCATGTCACAGACATGTTCATTAGGACACCAGGGAACTAGTTTGCACTCTATGGGGTGCACACCTGCATAAATACAATTTAATTAATTCAGCCCATTGATATGGCCCTCAACAATATTTTATGTTTCTCAGGTAACCCCTTGCAGAAAATAATTGCCCACCCCCTGTTCTAAATGGTTTACCCAGGTGTATGTCCAAAAAGAGACAGTAAAGTCAAATTATCATTATTGTCATGTTAGAAAATCAAAATAGACAAAACATAAAACAGTCCAAGAGATGTGAAAATGTTGATGTCCAGACCAAAAACTAATGTCATAACTTTCAAACCTTCAGTGCTGAAGTTATTGCAGTGTTACAGTCGAGTAAAAATATTATTAACATTTATTTATTTTGTAGCATATACTCTATATTAAAGCTGGATTAGACAACTTTTTGACATAAAACTGATTTCCCAATGTGAAGGCAATAGAGAAAAGACACTTGTTTATAACGATCCCATTAGTATTGCTTTCATCAGGGTTTGCATCAAAATAGGTCATTGATTAATGAGACTGACTCATTCCCTGCTCCGCTTTAGTTTTTGTGCAGGCCAGTTGCACACAAAACTTCACACTGGAAATTTGGGAAGCTGCTGCTGCTATGAGGAACCACCAGACTTTATCCAGTTACTTTTTCCATTTGACATCAACATGAATACCACACACATTTTCAAATGAACTGTGAGAGAAGGAAAACAGAGAAAACGTCACATACACAACCAAAACACATAATATGTGTTTCATTTATATATTATATAAATTAAATGCTCCCATTTCACCTTGTGAGTATTTAAGTTGTCTATATAAACATTTACTCATAACTGTGTGTGGTTTTCAGTCATTGGGAATGATTCTGGTTTCATAGCATTCTACTCAAGGCACAGAATTCATTTTAGAGCATTGTTTAATGTTCTAAAGTATCTACTGTGGATCTCTTTAGCTTTGCAATCTTTTTATTTTTGTTTCTGCTTCTTCTTTTGGCAAAAAAAAAAAATCAGGATGACTAAATGATGACAAATGACTGTGGTTTGAGGGAAGTTCCTGTTTTTTGGTTGTATTTAAAGAGTCCGCAAACCTTGCGCGCACACAAGACTAGATGCTTTGATAAATACAGGGGGTTGTTTTGTTTGTGCTTTACATTTTCTATTTTGATTTCCCTTTGACATCCAGGATGCTAACCTCTTGGCTTACAGTAAAACAGAGTCTAGAAGATGTAGGTTCTCTGGCTGTGGATGTTTTTACAACTGGTAAAAGGGGTGGCTTGCAAAGAACTATCATCCTCCTCCTTACCTGTATCTTGTCCAGTCTGCTGCTCAGCACGCTGCTCCTCCTGTACCTTCTCTACACTCTGGACTATGACATTGCAGTGGCTGGAGGGATCGCTGCCTCTTTTGGGACAATGCTTACCATCGCTCTCTTCTTATCAAAGAAAGTAAGATGCTTAGGCACTCTCTTTATGATCTCTATTTTCATGAAGAAGAGTCGGACCTTGCTGCTCACTGCGGGTACCAGTTTGGTTGTTGTGAAAAATATCCGCAACACCTTGGAGAACCTCACAGGCCTTCTCAGAAGTATGATATGCAACCTCAAGGCAAAGAAAGCAGCCATCGCCGCTCCATTCAGTAACTATGTCAAGATGTTGAAGTGGATAGGAAACATGCTCAAAGGGATCACAGACCTGGGAGTAGTGAACCTCGATCCCCAGCTCAAGGTTTCTCCGAAACTGGAATCAGAAAAATTCAGGGAGAAACTCGGTGAAACAGAGCAGAGGCTGAATGAGACTGTGAAATATGTACAGTCCCTCGTGCATACGGTCTCCTCTGTGACCGACAGGATGTTCCCCGCTATCAGCTTCCTTCTGCTCATGCTGTTCATAGCCTTGCACATAAAGAAATACTGCAGTGACATGAAATACCAAAACAGGTTCATCAGCAGCAGATTTATTCACTTTGACGAGAAGCAGAAGGCAGAAGGAAAGCCCCACATCCTTCCCCTCACTCAAGAGGAGAGGAAGATGTTCATCGCGCTCACCTCCGTCTGTCCCACTGCCAGAGAGAGGAAGGCTGTACTTAAGTTCGGTGTTTCTGTTGTATGCCATTTTGTGGCTTGGGTCATATTTATAACTGTGGATGCCTTATTGTATTGTTTTGTGGATATTGTGACGACAAAGTTGTCAGAGCTGGAACCATTCCATGTCCCCTTGTTAATGAGCATCAAAGTAAGTGTGTCTGCACAAATCTTAATGACGTGTTACATTTATTTCTGTCAGACAGACACTGATAATTGTTTTTTTTTATCTTTTCAGGGTGTTGCCACTTTAATTGGTATCTCATTTAACGAGGAAAACCACCAAAAAGACTTTTCCTACTCTGTGACCTTGTTCGAAAAGGAGTGCCTTCCTAAACCCAAGCTGCTGCTCTATGAATCCATATTTCCACTGGCTGTCATTCTGCTCATCCTGCTCATTATGGCCCTGGTGGCTGCCAAAGTGGTTCAGCTCAGACTGATGGTCTGTGAGCGATTCTTCTCCACTGCTGCAGAGGAGCGAGTGGAGTATTTGCACGCCAAAATCCTACGGAAGAGATCGAAAAGGAGGAATGAGGAAGACAACTGCAGCCTCAGATCGCTAATTGCAAAGGTTTGTGTTGCCATATTTTCGAAAAATAATGATGATAAAAAGGCTGAGAATTTCACATGTTTTTCTTTTCTTTCCTTGCCAGCTACATTTCTGGTTCCCGCTGCTCTTTCGACCAAAAGAAGATTCATAACGTATCAGTCAGTCAAACCATCAGGAATCAAATGGCAAAAGATGTCCTGCCATGTTTCTAATGACTGGAGACTTTGTAAAAAGCCTCAATGGAGTGCCATGAAATATGGTACAGACTTCATTCTTAGCCCTTGGTGGCTCTTTGTGAACCAACACCAGGTCAAGCTTTTAATTGTTGTGTCCTCGTCTTATTAATTCCCATTTTGATGGAGCCATGGAGATAGAGAACACCTCACTTATAGGCACACTGCAATTCAGTGTAAAGCAGCTTGTTATGTTAAATTACAGGTTAATGTGAAGAATGCTCCTCACCATGGAGAACGGTTTATCAAGGGAACACTTTCACATCGTTAACAGCCAACCAAATTACTGATGACAGCTTTAATGAGCACTCAGAGCAACTACACATTTCATTTGACTTTACATATAACATCATGTTCTTCATATAAAAAGGCTCAAATCTTTGAGCAAGATTACACATAGATTATAATAATGCCACAAAACAAAACAATAACTTGGAGCTGAGTGAACATCTTGTATTTTTCTTCTGTTCCTCAAATGTTTATTTTCAGTCATGGACTCTGTGAATAGAATGGTGTTACGGTCTCCAAACAATTAAATAAATAAATCAGTGGCTCAAATTGGAGACCTCAACATAAAAGAAGGACACCAGAAAATGGAACATTTTAACATGTTTATTCACAAACTTTTCCCACAGGGAAATAAACATATTTTACGAAAACTATAAATACTTTACCAAATAAAGAATCGTCAAACCAAAAGGACCTGGAGATGCCAGCCAAACTCAGCAAAATGGAGGGGGGACCAGGCCACCCCCTATAGGGACGTCGAAGCTGGTTCCCTCTCCCTCCCTGACAAAACCAAAGTATGAACTAAAGCTAAGCGAAAAGTAAGACTACCGGCCATCTCCAAGCCAAAGGAAAATAACAACTAAATTAAATATTACTAAACAGAAAAGTATTTAACAAATCATACGGTGGGACTAAGATGTTGCTGGGTCTGAGCCTCGTGAGAAACTGAGCTGCTGGCTTATATAGCAGGCTGGTAACTGGGTGGCAATGATTGTGGATCTGCTGCAGGTGTGTCAGCCTGAGTGAGCCAGCCTGATGAGGAGAGAAAGAACATGCAGCAATTAAAGGACTGTCTGAGTGAGGGAGTGAGTGAGTGAGTGAGTGAATGAGTGAGTGAGGTCATGGCCACACGCAACACCCCCACCCTATGATGGCGAATACCGGGAGTGCAACGTGAGGTCATTCACTCGTCAGAAAAGGAGCGTGACAATGTGTCGGCCATGAATTACATCACTCGATATACCTACAATATCATCTTGGTCATCCTGAGATTCAAGAGAAGGAACACTGCCGTTGCTAGACAATGCCAGAGTTACCTTGTCACCATCAGCAATTCCTACGCTGGCCAGCCCTGGTGCAACATTGACCTGTGAACCATCAGAAGGGGTGGAAACAGACTTATACTCCCTGTCAAAATAAGGCTTCAACATATTAATATGACATAGCCTACTACGCCGCTGACGTTCAGGGGTGTCAATGATGTAGTCTCGATCGCCCACCCTCTTTTTGACTTGGTAAGGGCCGCTATAACGCGCCTGCAGAGAAGAGCCAGGAATAGGCAATAAAACCAGCACTTTATCGCCAGGACTAAAACTCCTGCTTTTTGCATCCTTGTCAAACCATCTCTTCATTTTGCCCTGTGCAGCGGTCATGTTTTGCTTTGCCAATTCACAAGCACGTTGAAGTTTGAAACGAAACTTTGACACATAGTCGAGCAGATTTTGTGGTTTGCTTTTACCCAACCACTTCTCCTGCAAGAGTTTAAGGGGCCCTCTCACAGTGTGTGCAAACACCAGCTCTGCGGGACTAAAGCCGAGGGATTCTTGTACCACCTCGCGAGCGGCAAAGAGAAGGAGATGGACACCCTCGTCCCAGTCCCTGTCAAACTCAAGGCAGTAAGTGCGCAACATAGACTTTAATGTCCTATGAAAACGCTCGATGGCTCCCTGACTCTCTGGGTGATAAGCGCTCGAACACAAATGAGTGATGTTAAGCTCTTTCATAACTTGAGCAAAAACACGTGACATAAAATTACTTCCCTGGTCGGATTGGACAATTTTGGGAAGGCCGAACACAGAGAAGAACTTGACCAAGCCTTTAACAACAGCTGGAGCTGTAATAGAACGCAAAGGAATGGCCTGGGGAAAGCGAGTTGCTGTACACATTATAGTTAACAAGTACTTGTTACCACTCTTGGTGCGATGGAAAGGCCCAACACAGTCAATTTGCACACGCTCGAACGGCTCACCAATAACAGGGATTGGATAAAGTGGATATGGAGAGATGGCTTGAGTTTTAGCAATCTGGCAAACATGACAAGTTTTACAATGGTGACGCACGTCCCCTTTTAGCCCCGGCCAGAAAAAGTACCGCAAGATACGATCAAAAGTCTTATTAATTCCTAGGTGACCAGAAAGTGGATTATCATGTGCTAGTTTCAAAATCTCACTTCGATATGTTTGAGGGATAACGATCTGTTCCACCACCCCCCAACTATCATGGCCAGATAACTGTGGAGGTGTCCACTTGCGCATGAGCACGTTACCTTTTAGGAATAACCCTGTTGGCAAGTCATCTAACTTCTCTTCTGAAGTCACACATTCAAAGAGGGGAGCGAGTGACGCATCCCGCCTTTGATCGGCAACTAGCTGCTCACGTGACATGCAAACCTTGGAGTCAAGTTGAGGCAAAACAGAACGGACAGGGACCTCTGGAGAGGCAGGTGGAGAAGTTGAACAGTCAACCAGAAAACTGTCTGACAATTCCACCTCAGCCTCCAGTTTTTGGCGCTCGGCCATTGCCCGCCTCACAGCACAGACAGAAAACACTTTAGGAAATTTCAATGCCAAATCGTCAGAGTTTTCCGGCAGAGGGACAGAAATTACCTCTGGATTAATGAGCAATTTGCCACCAGCCAAATCATTGCCCAAGAGCAGAGTCACCCCCTCGATTGGGAGTTGTGCACGGATCCCCACCTTAACGCACCCCTTGACCAAATCTGACTCAAGATAGATGTTATGAAGTGGCAGGCCCACATTTTGCATATCAAAACCTCTAACAAGCACATCTGATTTAACAGCAGATTTATCTGAAAATGGCAACACATGCTCCAAGATTACAGATTGGTTGGAAGCAGTGTCCCTAATGATATGAACTGGTACTTTAGTGTCCCCCTCTGTCAAAGAGACAAAACCTTTCATTAAAAAGGGCTGGAATTCAGGGTCAGGACTGCGCACCGGCTCTGCTGAAGTTGAAATCAAAGACTCTCTTTTAATTAACACAACAGATTTCGGTGGTTGAGACTTGTTTTTAAGAGTAAAGCATTCGTTAATGGTGTGACCATTTCTCTTGCAATAACTGCAAGTTGGTCTCTCCTTTACACTCTGCCCACTGTCTGATTTTTCGGGCTTCTCTTCACCCTCCCGTTTAACAAATGGAACATAGGTTTTTATCTGAACATTGTCTGAGTGAGAAGAGCTATATTTGTCCGAGTGAGGAATGTTAGACTTGCGCCATGAGTAAGAACTACGCTCTGACACAGGAGTCCTCTCAAAACTGTACCTATGGGTGAGCACATACTCATCTGCAAGGACAGTTGCAGCTGCGAGTGTCAAAGCCTTTTGCTCATTAATATAGGTTGCCAGGCTATCTGATAAACAGTTTTTAAACTCTTCTAGCAGGATGAGCTCACGTAACCGTTCAAACTCCGTTACTTTAGATGAATGACACCATCGGTCAAACAGAGCCTCTTTCTCCCGACCAAACTCAGAAAAGGTGTGATTGTCTAACTTTTTATAACGGCGAAACTTTTGCCTATAGGCTTCAGGCACCAATTCAAATGCTCTGAGCACAGCAGCCTTGACTTTGTCATAATCAAGACTGTCAGCTGGTGACAACGATATATATGCTTCCTGGGCTTTCCCAGTTAACACACATTGCAATAGTAACGGCCAAACCTTTATGGGCCATTTTAAAGTGTTAGCCGTGCGCTCGAACAGAATAAAGTATTTATCAACATCTTTACCATTAAATGGAGGAATCAAACGGATACATTTGTTTACGTCAAAATCAGCTTGTGCACCACTGCCATGTTGTGGGGGAGGGGCCTGGTTTAGCTCTAGCTCTTTTAAGCGTATTTCTCGTTTAGTTTGCTCTTCCAATTCCATCTGTTTGAACTTGAACTCCTGCTCTTTAAGCCTGGCTGCTGCCTCCCTCTCACTAGCTTTGTCCTGCAACTCTAACCGCCGCAGCTCGAGCTCCAATTCCAATTTCCTAATACTTTGATCGGGAAAGACCTGTTTTGTTGGCGAAACGGCCATGCTAGGGTCAGGCAACATGCCTTTCTCAAACAATGCAGCCCATAATTCATGTTTTATCACCTTCTTTGCTTTTGTCTTTGAGACGATGATACTATAATGATCAGCAATAGAAGTCAAATGATCTTTAGTGCATTTATTTAACACCTCAAGAGAAGGCTGCTCAACAAACTCTTCTAAACTAAACCCCATCCTGAACTATGGCTACCAACTCATTCGTATTAAAGAAAATTTTATCGCAAAGCGAGAAAACAAACAAGCGCATCAAAAATAGCAAAGCAAAACAGGTTTTAAGGCAAAAAAAACCACTTTGAAAACGCTTGTAAGAATACAAATACAAATACAAATGAGGCAAAAACAATGCCCGATGAGACTCAGACCCAGCAATGAAAAAACACTGCCCAACACAGCACTACATTAGCGGTGTCCTAATAAGTGGTGTGAACCAAATTGAAGTATACCAATGCAAATAAACCAGAAACTCAGTAAAAGTTACCTGTAACTAATACTGAAATAAAGTACCAATATATTTTGCAAAGAAAAGGTAGACCAATCAATTTAATCAATTTAAGGTGGATAAAATAAATCCAAACCTTCAAAATTCCAATGTGCACACCAGCACAATTTACCAATTTTCAATTAAAGTAAGGGAGAGAAAAAGGCAAAAATGTTTTGACGAGCCCCCATTATGTTACGGTCTCCAAACAATTAAATAAATAAATCAGTGGCTCAAATTGGAGACCTCAACATAAAAGAAGGACACCAGAAAATGGAACATTTTAACATGTTTATTCACAAACTTTTCCCACAGGGAAATAAACATATTTTACGAAAACTATAAATACTTTACCAAATAAAGAATCGTCAAACCAAAAGGACCTGGAGATGCCAGCCAAACTCAGCAAAATGGAGGGGGGACCAGGCCACCCCCTATAGGGACGTCGAAGCTGGTTCCCTCTCCCTCCCTGACAAAACCAAAGTATGAACTAAAGCTAAGCGAAAAGTAAGACTACCGGCCATCTCCAAGCCAAAGGAAAATAACAACTAAATTAAATATTACTAAACAGAAAAGTATTTAACAAATCATACGGTGGGACTAAGATGTTGCTGGGTCTGAGCCTCGTGAGAAACTGAGCTGCTGGCTTATATAGCAGGCTGGTAACTGGGTGGCAATGATTGTGGATCTGCTGCAGGTGTGTCAGCCTGAGTGAGCCAGCCTGATGAGGAGAGAAAGAACATGCAGCAATTAAAGGACTGTCTGAGTGAGGGAGTGAGTGAGTGAGTGAGTGAATGAGTGAGTGAGGTCATGGCCACACGCAACAATGGTTTATCACATACAGAGATAGACAAGACGGCAAACAGCTTATAATAACCTAATATACAGGGGCAGGTCGTCCCCCTGTAATATTTTCCTTTTGAGACATAGTATATCCTATACAACAGTATGTGGTGTATATAGCATATTCAATGCCTTGGTTAAATAAAGGTATAGTATGAAATCAAAAGGCCAAGAAATGTATTTGTTTTGTTTTACTCCACAGTGTTTACATTTAAAATGCATTCATAAAGTGAGGTTAAAAAGCTTAAAATGTATTCAAGTGTGTTTAAATTATTATTATTATTATTATTATTATTATAATAAAAAACATGTAAAAACAGATGTGTGTGGGCAAATTCCTCTGTACTTTTTAAGTAACATTTAACATACTAAAGTATGACTTTTTGTGTAAAATTTTGGACAAGATACTAAAGTATGACTTTTTTGTCAAATTTTGGATGACATAGTATACAATGACATTTTTGTCAAGTTTTCGACAAGAAATATTGTCCAAACAAATTGTCAAATTTTGGAACACATACTAAAGTATGACTTTTTTGTCAAATTTTGTACCACATTCTATACTATGACACTTTTCTCAAATTTGGACACATTTTTTTTTTTTACTTTTTTCGTTACATTTTGGACGAAATACTGAAGTATTACATTTTTGTCAAATTTTGGACGACATACTATACCATGAGTTTTTTGTCAAATTTTAGACCAAAAATTAAATTGTCCAAAAATAATTAAAATTTTGCGGATGACATACTAAAGTATTACATTTTTGTCAAACATTGGACGACATAATATACTATGACTTTTTCTGTCAAATTTTGTATGGCATACTATACTATGACTTGTGTCAAATTTTGGACGACATCTGTAATGACTATACAATGTCATTTTTGTCAAGCTTTCAACAAAAAATAAATTGTCCAAAGAAATTGTAAAATTTTGGATGAGATACTAAAGTATGACTATTTTTTTGTCAAATTTTGGAACACATACTACACTATGACACTTTTCACAAATTTTGGACAATTTTTTTTTTTAACTTTTTTGGTTACATTTTGGACGAAATACTAAAGTATTACATTTTTGTCAAATTTTGGAAGACATACTATACTATGTACGGTGGCCCGTAATACTGTGGCCCTGAGGTGCAAAACACAAACGCAAATCAAAAACACAAACACAAATCAAAAACACAAAAGCAAATCAAAAAACACAAACGCAAATCAAAAACACAAAAACATTAACTCAAAACGGAAACACAAATCACACAACACAAACACAAAAGCAGAAAACTCGAAAAAAACATTAACTCACAACGCAAACACCAAAGCACAAAACACGAAAACATAAAGTCACTATAGGTCACTTGGTAGAGCTGCCGTCCCAAGTAGAAAACAGAGGGCCCCAGTTCGAATCCCGCCCCAAGCAGAAAACACAAACACCAAAGCGTTTAACACAACAACATTATCTCACAATGCAATCCAAAAACGCAAACAAAAAAGCCACAACACAACAGAAATGCATCTCAAAACGGAAACGCAATTCAAAAAACAACAACGCGCGTTGTTTCCTATGGAGCCCTGCTAGGGTCAGATGTGGAAAAAATAGAAATCGTTTGTAAACTGTTCCCTCAGTGACTATGACTATTTTACCCCTTTTTCAACATCAGCTATAGTCCAGTGGGTAGCAAGATGGACTTATACCGGCAAGGTCGTAGGATCGAATTGTAACAGTGTATTATTTAACTTTTTATTGTATAAAGCATTATGAGTATTAAGCATTCTTTAAACATAAAGCATGTTGTATAAAGCATTAATTCAAATATTGGGTGTGTGGTGGTAGCCACCTCACTCCAAGGTGCGCCGTTATTGTGAATGGCCGTGCGGAATGGCACTGCGCTCTGACGCGGCACTTCTTCGGGACTGGAGAGACTGTGAGTTAATGTTTTCGTGTTTTCTGCTTTTGTATACATTTTTTTTTTATTTTTTTTTAAATGGTCACATTTTGGACAACATAGTGTAATATGACGTTTTTGTCAAATATTCGACTGAATAAATCTGACTAAAAAAACTATTTTATTCAACTTCCCCTTTAGCTCAGATGGTAGAGCACCCAACCTGCCCTATATGTTGAAGCTTTTGTCCTCTCTGCAGGTGGCCCTGGTTCGAATCCCGCGTCGAGTGGCTGATCCGGTATGTCATTCTCCCCCTCTCTGCCTCCCATTAACGGAGATTTAGAAATTTAGAAATGGTATAGTATGTCGTTTTTGTCAAATTAAGGACCAATTAGTTTTTTTCCAAAAAATGGTCACATTTTGGACGACATAGTGTAGTATGACGTACTACATAGTATAGTATGACGTTTTTGTCAAGTTTTGGACCAAAAAGATGTTTTTCAAAAAAATGGTCAGATTTTGGACCAATTTTGTTTTTTCAAAAAATGGTCACATTGTGGACGACATAGTGTAGTATGACGTACTACATAGTATAGAATGTCGTTTTTGTCAAGTTTTGGACCAAAAAAATGTTTTCAGAAAAATTGTCAGATTTTGGACGACATAGTCGTTTTTGTCAAATTTTGGACCAAATTTTTTTTCCAAAAAATGGTCACATTTTGAACGACATAGTGTAGTATGACGTACTACATAGTATAGTATGTCGTTTTTGTCAAGTTTTGGACCAAAAAAATGTTTTTCAAAAAAATTATCAGGTTTTGGACGACATAGTATAGTATGTCGTTTTTGTCAAATTTTGGACCAAACTTTTTTTCCAAAAAATGGTCGTATTTTGAACGACATAGTGTAGTATGACGTACAACATAGTATAGTATGTCGTTTTTGTCAAGTTTTGGACCAAAAAAATGTTTTTCAATAAAATTATCAGGTTTTGGACGACATAGTATAGTATGTCGTTTTTGTCAAATTTTGGACCAAAAAAATGTTTTTCAAAAAATTTTTCAGGTTTTGGACGACATAGTATAGTATGTCGTTTTTGTCAAGTTTTGGACCAAATTTTTTTTCCAAAAAATGGTCGTATTTTGAACGACATAGTGTAGTATGACGTACAACATAGTATAGTATGTCGTTTTTGTCGAGTTTTGGACCAAAAAAATGTTTTTCAAAAAATTGTCACATTTTGGACAACATAGTGTAGTATGACGTACTACATAGTATAGTATTACGTTTTTGTCAAGCTTTGGACCAAAAAAATGTTTTTCCAAAAAATGGTCAGATTTTGGACGACATAGTATAGTATGTCGTTTTTGTCAAATTTTGGACCAAATTTTTTTTCCAAAAAATGGTCGTATTTTGAACGACATAGTGTAGTATGACGTACAACATAGTATAGTATGTCGTTTTTGTCAAGCTTTGGACCAAAAAAATGTTTTTCAAAAAATTGTCACATTTTGGACAACATAGTATAGTATGTCGTTTTTGTCAAGTTTTGGACCAAATGAATGTTTTTAAAAAAAATGGTCAGATTTTGGACGACATAGTATAGTATGTCGTTTTTGTCAAATTTTGGACCAAATTTTTTTTCCAAAAAATGGTCGCATTTTGGACGACATAGTGTTGTATGACGTACTACATAGTATAGTATGACGATTTTGTCAAGTTTTGGACCAAAAAAATGTTTATCAAAAAAATTATCAGGTTTTGGAGGACATAGTATAGTATGTCGTTTTTGTCAAATTTTGGACCAAATATTTTTTTTCAAAAAATGGTTACATTTTGGACAACATAGTGTAGTATGATGTACGACATAGTATAGTATGTCGTTTTTGTCAAGTTTTGGACCAAAAAAATGTTTTCAGAAAAATTGTCAGATTTTGGACGACATAGTATAGTATGTCGTTTTTGTCAAATTTTGGACCAAATGTTTTTTTTCAAAAAATGGTCACATTTTGGACAACATAGTGTAGTATGACGTACTACATAGTATAGTATTACGTTTTTGTCAAGTTTTGGACCAAAAAAGTTTTTTTTTAAAATGGTCAGATTTTGGACGACATAGTATAGTATGTCGTTTTTGTCAAATATTGGACCAAATTTTTTTTCAAAAAATGGTCACATTTTGGACGACATAGTGTAGTATGACGTACTACATAGTATAGAATGTCGTTTTTGTCAAGTTTTGGACCAAAAAAATGTTTTCAGAAAAATTGTCAGATTTTGGATGACATAGTCGTTTTTGTCAAATTTTGGACCAAATTTTTTTTCCAAAAAATGGTCACATTTTGAACGACATAGTGTAGTATGACGTACGACATAGTATAGTATGTCGTTTTTGTCAAGTTTTGGACCAAAAAAATGTTTTTCAAAAAAATTATCAGGTTTTGGAGGACATAGTATAGTATGTCGTTTTTGTCAAATTTTGGACCAAATATTTTTTTTCAAAAAATGGTTACATTTTGGACAACATAGTGTAGTATGATGTACGACATAGTATAGTATGTCGTTTTTGTCAAGTTTTGGACCAAAAAAATGTTTTCAGAAAAATTGTCAGATTTTGGACGACATAGTATAGTATGTCGTTTTTGTCAAATTTTGGACCAAATGTTTTTTTTCAAAAAATGGTCACATTTTGGACAACATAGTGTAGTATGACGTACTACATAGTATAGTATTACGTTTTTGTCAAGTTTTGGACCAAAAAATTAAAAAAAAAAAATTGTTCAGATTTTGGACGACATAGTATAGTATGTCGTTTTTGTCAAATTTTGGACCAATTTTTTTTTTCAAAAAATGGTCACATTTTGGACGACATAGTGTAGTATGACGTACTACATAGTATAGTATGACGTTTTAGTCAAGTTTTGGACCAAAAAGTGTTTTTCAAAAAAATGGTCAGATTTTGGACCAATTTTGTTTTTTCAAAAAATGGTCACATTGTGGACAACATAGTGTAGTATGACGTAGTACATAGTGTAGTATGACGTTTTTGTCAAGTTTTGGATCAAGAAAATTGTTTTTCAAAAAAATATTTCAGATTTTGGACGACATAGTATAGTATGACATACTACATAGAATAGTATGACGTTTTTGTCAAGTTTTGGACCAAAAAAGTTTTTTTTTTAAATGGTCAGATTTTGGACGACATAGTATAGTATGTCGTTTTTGTCAAATTTTGGACCAAATTTTTTTTCCAAAAAATGGTCACATTTTGGACGAAATAGTGTAGTATGACGTACTACATAGTATAGTATGACGTTATTGTCAAGTTGTGGACCAAAAAAATGTTTTTCAAAAAAATTATCAGGTTTTGGACGACATAGTATATAGTATGTTGTTTTTTTCAAATTTTGGACCAAATTCTTTTTTTCAAAAAATGGTTACATTTTGCACAGCATAGTGTAGTATGACGTACTACATAGTATAGAATGTCGTTTTTGTCAAGTTTTGGACCAAAAAAATGTTTTCAGAAAAATTGTCAGATTTTGGACGACATAATATAGTATGTCGTTTTTGTCAAATTTTGGACCAATTTTTTTTTTGCAAAAATTGTCACATTTTGGACAACATAGTGTAGTATGACGTACTACATAGTATAGTATTACGTTTTTGTCAAGTTTTGGACCAAAAAAATGTTTTTTTTAAAAATGGTCAGATTTTGGACGACATGGTATAGTATGTCGTTTTTGTCAAGTTTTGGACCAAAGTTTTTTTTCCAAACAATGGTCGCATTTTGAATGACATAGTGTAGAATGACGTACTACATAGTATAGTATGTCGTTTTTGTCAAGTTTTGGACCAAAAAAATGTTTTCAGAAAAATTGTCAGATTTTGGACGACATAATATAGTATGTCGTTTTTGTCAAATTTTGGACCAAAGTTTTTTTTCCAAAAATGGTCACATTTTGGACAACATAGTGTAGTATGACGTACTACATAGTATAGTATTACGTTTTTGTCAAGTTTTGGACCAAAAAAATGTTTTTTAAAAAAATGGTCAGATTTTGGACAACATGGTATAGTATGTCGTTTTTGTCAAATTTTGGACCAAAGTTTTTTTTCCAAAAAATGGTCGCATTTTGAATGACGTAGTGTAGTATGACGTACTACATAGTGTAGTATTACGTTTTTGTCAAGTTTTGGATCAAGAAAATTGTTTTTCAAAAAAATATTTCAGATTTTGGACGACATAGTATAGTATGACATACTACATAGAATAGTATCACGTTTTTGTCAAGTTTTGGACCAAAACATTTTTTTTTTTAAATGGTCAGATTTTGGACGACATGGTATATAATGTCGTTTTTTGTCAAATTTTGGACCAAATTTTTTTTCCAAAAAATGGTCACATTTTGGACGAAATAGTGTAGTATGACGTACTACATAGTATAGTATGACGTTTTTGTCAAGTTTTGGACCAAAAAAATGTTTTTCAAAAAAATTATCAGGTTTTGGACGACATAGTATAGTATGTCGTTTTTGTCAAATTTTGGACCAAATTTTTTTTTCAAAAAATGGTTACATTTTGGACAACATAGTGTAGTATGACGTACAACATAGTATAGAATGTCGTTTTTGTCAAGTTTTGGACCAAAAAAATGTTTTTCAAAAAAATTATCAGATTTTGGACGACATAATATAGTATGTCGTTTTTGTCAAATTTTGGACCAAATTTTTTTTTCCAAAAATGGTCACATTTTGGACAACATAGTGTAGTATGACGTACTACATAGCATAGTATTACATTTTTGTCAAGTTTTGGACCAAAAAAATGTTTTTTAAAAAAATGGTCAGATTTTGGACGACATGGTATAGTATGTCGTTTTTGTCAAATTTTGGACCAAAGTTTTTTTTCCAAAAAATGGTCGCATTTTGAATGACATAGTGTAGTATGACGTACTACATAGTATAGTATGTCGTTTTTGTCAAGTTTTGGACCAAAAAATTTTTTTCAGAAAAATTGTCAGATTTTGGACGACATAGTATAGTATGTCGTTTTTGTCAAATTTTGGACCAAATTCTTTTTCCAAAAAATGGTTACATTTTGGACAACATAGTGTAGTATGACATACTACAAAGTATAGTATGTCGTTTTTGTCAAGTTTTGGACCAAAAGAAAGTTTTTCAAAAAAATGGTCAGATTTTGGACGACATAGTATAGTATGTAGTTTTTGTCAAATTTTGGACCAAAGTTTTTTTTTCAAAAAATGGTCAGATTTTGGACAACATAGTGTAGTATGACTAATACATAGTATAGTGTGTCGTTGTTGTCAAGTTTTGGACCAAAACATTTACAAATTACATTTTTGTCAAATTTTGGAGAGAAATTAAAATGTCCAAAAGAATTTAAATATAAGGACGACATACTCAAGTATGACTTTTTGTCAAATTTTTGACAACGTACTTAAGTATGACACTTTTTTCAAATTTTGGACGATATACTAACCTATGACTCTTTTTGTCACATTTTGGACAAGTTTTTTTCTTTTTTACAAAAATAATTGTCATATTTTGGATGACTACTATACTATTACACTTCTCAAATTTTGGACAACATACTATACTATGAACTTTTTGTCCAAAAAAATATGATCAAAAAAATTGTCAAATTTTGGACAACATACTAAAGTATGACTTTTATGTCATATTTTGGACGGCATACTATAATATGAAATTTTTGTCAAATTTCTTACAAAAAAAATTGTCCTAAAAAATTGACTTTTTGCAGAAATAGTTTATGTTTTATTTTAGTAAACTATCTGAAAAAGAATTCAGGAAACTTAAAAAAAAAGAAGTCAGTAATTATATTTTTGAAAAACAAAACTTCAGGAAACTGAAACATTTTTGTTGTTTTGGACGATATACTAAGCTATGACTTTTTAGTCAAATTTTGGATGACAGTAACACTTTCAAGAGGAAGTGGTGCAGCTCTGGGATGAGTGTGACTTCTGCAACACACGCAGCCACTGACCCATGTGGCAAACTGATAAGCTCACATTATGTCTCAACTGACCCTGTGACATAACAACCATGGCAAGCATATCAGCTTAAGAGGAAGCTGTCACATGATGCATGGTGACAACCAAAAAAATGTCTGTGGGAAGAAATGAGCGCAGTCCATACATGGACATGGACGGAGTGTGATGCTGCTGAATATGCAAATCTAGGGTCCATCTGGGTCAAGAAAGCAAATGTCAGTGCATTTGTAGTAATATGATGTAATATTCTAGATTATAATATCATAATATATAATAGCAACACAGTTGATTTTTTTGCATTTTTATTTTTGTGCAGTGTCAAATACTCACACTCATGTGGCAAGCACAACAAATATGCTATAAGAAAATGCAAGCAACAAAAAATATTATACGCTATTATATTCTACTTTCATTGAATTGTTTTTGTCCAAATTATTGATATCAAATACTAATTCTTTTGAAAATATTTAACCCTTTAAATGCCAGTTTTTCTGTCACGGTGCCACGATGTTTTCAGATGAATAAACAGAAAATATTCATTATTATTTTTGTGTTGAATCTTTTTCTTGTGGAGAGTAAAAAAGGATCAGTTCCAAGGCAAAAGCCCAGAGTGACACCCAGATATAATAAAATGCATTTATTATACTTTAATGGAAGTGAGAAAAATCTAAACATTTTGTTTGTATTTCAATAGCACATTTTTTTGCACTTAACGGCATGAGTGTAACACTTGTTTATACACAGTGTATTTTAGCCTTGCTTTAGGAGCTGAGCTGGAAATAAGATCAAATTAGAAATACACAATTCATGTCATATAATACATCATTTTATTCACAGTTTTTTATAGATAGATAGGTTTATTTTCTTTCATTATATTAAGTGAATTGCTTGCATAATGTACTGTATGTTAAGACATTATAGTTCAACAGGTATTCTTTGGCAACAGGACATTGGCCTAAGTCTTGAAAAAGCCCAGTCCTTTACAACACACACACACACAGACTTATATGACCGGATAATGCGTGAAAATAAAACTGTAGGAAAAGGGTCAATTGAAGAATTGCTCTCTGAGAAATATTTCACAGTGAGACAGCGCTGAGTTGTTTTGGTTGTGATCTGTTCTGGATTGTACTGGAGACACAGCTGGAGCTCAAAAGTGTCTTTCATGTTCTAGTCCAGTTGTTCATAGAGAAATGACTTTGCCTTCATAGGGTTCTCTGATCACAGCTGTAGGTTGTGCCACCTGCAGAACAAATACAAAGCAGAGAGAAATGTCAAGCCACCTTTTGTGTGCAGTTTCTCTTCGGGCTTCAGACAAAACGAAATATGAATTTTCAGTCGTCTGACAGGTGCTGCGCAGTTAAGCATTTAAGTAAATTTTTTTTTTAAAAAGTCACGTTTTTGACGACAAACTTAAGTATTACTTTTTGTCAAATTTTGGACAAAAAAATGTTTTCCCAAAAAAATCGTCAAATTTTGGAGGACATACTAAAGTATTACTTTTCTTGTCAAATTTTGGACAAAAAATATTTTCCCCAAAAAATGTCACATTTTGGAAAAAGAAAAATTGTCCAAAGAAATTGTAAAATTTTGGACAACATGCTAAAGTATTACTTTTTTTCATTTCATTTATTATGAATGGATCACACTATGAATCTGAAATATCACATTGTATTGTGTTATTGTGATATAATTGATGGGTTATAATCTGTTTTTAATAGTGAAGGAGACCATCTGACATAAGGGTTAAATGTGTAGGGATGTGACTTACCTGATCCCTTTGTGTTATTCTTTTGTAAACAAACTCGGAGAAGGGTTTTCTGTGGATGAATTTCCCGTGCCCTGGCGACACCTTCAGCTGCCCTTCCTCATAGACCACTTTCCCTCTGGAGATGGTGACGACGGGGACGCCGTGACACTCCATACCTTCAAAGATGTTGTAGTCCACAGCCTGGTGGTGAGTCTTGGCTGATATCTTCCTAAAAAGACATATTGACCACATGTTTGTTATATAGTGAGATAATTACAACAAAAACCTATTGTGAAGTTGTACTATACAGCATCAAGTTAGTGCAGCTGGCTTATGCAGCAAAACGTAACATAATGCGTTATTTACAATTTGCTCACATGCTCAAAAAAGCTTACCAAGCACATAAAATCAGGCGTCTTCCACCTCAACATTTTGAGTGCTTCTTACTTAAGTATTGTGGCACCTGTCTCCAGGCTGCTGAATGAGCACTGCCACTACTCTCCTCACATCAAAAACAAAACAGACTGGGCCAGTTCCGTACAGAAAACACTTTCTCCCAAACAAAAGTTTAATAAGACCAGTAGTAGATTTATTGACAGAAATGTTTCAAATAAATTAAATTATTTATCTGAAAGCACTCATGCAGAGTGTATGTACAGTATATGCCAGCAATGTTTGATTCAAGATTTATGGAAAACTCATATCTTAACAGCCCTGCTTGAATTATGTGATATAGTCTCGGCATACAGGGCTTATCGTTTCATTGTTTTGACTTTTATTTAAACCTGCAATAGTGTATTTTTGTGTTTTGCAGCCATACATGGAGTTTGCACGTTCTCCTCGCAGTTCAAAAACATGCACATTTGAGGATTAGGCAAATTGGACACTCAAAATTGACCATAGGTGTGAATGGTTGTTTGTCTCCATGTGGCCCTGTCTGGAAACCTGTCCAGGTTGTAACAATGCCTTTAGCTGGGATTGGCACGAGCGGCCTCTGTGACCCTCATGTGGAGGATGAGTGATGAGTGAGTGAACAGAGGGGGAAAAAAAAGTGCTTTTAATCTGCTTAATGCTGTACAATGCTACTTAGTTTGTGTGTTTGCTGTGTGGCACTGCAGGTACTGTAGCATGCAGTGGATTTGCTAAATCTGGCTCCCTACTCCTGATAACTATATATAAAGTGTTTTTTGGGAAAAAAAAGTATATTATAATATATAATCTCTCCTATGAGGTCATAGTTTTTACTATTACAACAGTGTTCTGCCCTGTCTTCATTCATTCTCTGTTCAAACACCAGCCTCCACTTATAGATACCTACAAGTACATTTCATTTAATGTTTATATCCATAACACATTATTCAAGTAGCCCAGTGATGAGTCACACGACAAGTGGCTGAGCTTCCCGAGGCCTTTCTGGTTACGCAACCGTCTGTAACGTCTGGTCCCCGGATGTTACCAAGTGACACTTGCGCCGAGGGCAATTCATTGTGCAGTTTCACAGATGAATTCACAGCTGCAGCGATCAAACATGGAGGTGCTCTCTCGTGCTGGAAAAAGCACGATTGTAACATCTGCGAAATGTTGGAGACCGGAACGCACGCAAAAGAGTTAAACAAAAGACGTTGTGTCCAGGGGAAACCGAGCCTGAGGATCATATATTATAAACTCCTCAACACTAGCAAATGACACCACGCTGTAACGTGTTTCTCCTCAAATTCACATCAGCGGTTAGTGACTTCCCCGAGGAGCTCAGCCCAAATTCTCCAGCAAACAGAGCGGCGCAGAGCCATTCTGGGTTATATAAGTCTGAGTGTGCCATACAGAATGCATGCGACTGGAATACAAACTGTCCCCTTTACCGGCCTCAGTGCATGTGCACAGTGTAGCATACTTCCTCCCTCTCCCTATATGGCACTTTGGTAGAATGATGACAGAATGCAAAGAAAAAATCACATGATTGGTTATAATATTCTGAAAATAGCCTTAATACTGTGTGTTCTGTACTATGAAAATTGGTTTAGCGCCCACGAGAAATATTTGTCATCTTTAAGATGCTCACTATGAGCCGTCAGCATGGTTCTAATGACACGTTCAGCTTATGTAAGTGTGATAAAATCCTTCTCCCTAACAAATAAACAAAAAAAATCAATCAACCGAACGATCTTTTTTTAACTGATGAGTATATACACTGTGTTCGGCTTTAATCTGCTGCTATAAATGGTGCATCGTAGACGTAATCAGCTTAAATGTGTGCGTCGACGTGGCACGAGGTGAAAGAAGCTTTACTTCTCTTTTTAGTCGGCATGATTCACAGTGATGCTCAAACCCCCCCCCCCCAAAAAAAAACTTATTTTATTGAAATGAATGCTTCACAGCCTGAAGACATGCTATCACATGAGCTGTGCAGTTGAAGATGCTGATAACAGCAGGTACGGAGCATTCTGAATGCGCTTCATATACATATACAGACTTCCACAGTGTTCTAGAGTTTTCTGTCCCTAAAAGGCTTTCTCCAGACTGGCTGGACTCAAGGTTCTCACCTTGTCATCTTGTGGTCCCATATAACCACATCAGCATCCGAGCCCTTGGCAATACGGCCTTTCTGCGGGTAGAAGTTGAAGATTTTCGCTGCGTTGCTGCTGGTGACGGTGACGAATCGATTCTCGTCCATTTTGCCACTGTGCTGAAGGGAGAAAGAAACACACACAAAGCCAACAATATACAGAATTAGCAGTTAAAAAGGTCAGCGCTTAACTGTGGAGCAAGCAACTCGTTTCTGCCAAAATGCCATCTAATACTGTACGTGCTTTGCCAGCTCTGTAGCATGTGGCAAATGCAAGTGCCTTGAGGTGGCCGGGCTGAAACAGCATCCTCACAACAATGGCAAGAAAATGCAACGTCTGCACTCTAAAGCTCCAAAAGATTATTCCCTTTATTGTTTGTAATGAAACTTTGTTTCCTTTCTTAACAGCAGTATGAGACTTAAAGGAAGTGGGGAAAAAAATCCTCCGTCCACCTGCAATGTCAGAACTTTTATATCAGAACCACAACTCCCACCAAGACAGATAGCACTGAAAGCATGATATCTTTGGTGGTGGTCATTTTTCCTATTCCCTTCTCATGAGTTATCATTACTGACTCTGCATTACACTGAAAATAAGTTACATGGAAGCTGAAAAGAACATTTTTATATTGATATTGGGCTCTGCAGTATTAATCACATCATTTCAAACTGTGAAACAACCACATGGATAAAGCTCTAAAACAGCTCTTCACAGCAGCTACTACACATGAGGATTGCATCTCCGTACCTAATCAGCAGACTTTCCATATATTATGATATATGACCTTGAGTGTCTCGGCGACCTTGAGTGTCTTGAAAGGCAGCTTCAAATATAATGCATTATTATTATTATAATTAGGACGTACCACTCCCTTCTCCCAGATGACAGACATCCGATCCTCCACACCATTCACTCCGTTTGGGATCTTGGTGAAGTCGTCTTTTCCCAGTGCTTTCTGGCACACAGAGAAGGTGCAGTTGTCTGTCCCCGTCAGACTAAGATCATCACTAAAATGATGACAGAGTAGTATAGTATAAATGACAAGAATGTTGATAAAATGCTGCTGTGAAAACACTCTTCACAAGTAATAAATGATAACATATTTGCTTCAGCATTTTAGATTACAGTGCGTATTCATAATAAATGGTAAATAAACGGCGTGAATCGCCAAGTTTGACTTTGTGTGTTTGATTTTTCACAAGCACATCATGTTGTTCTCATGAAATCATTACAGGGTTGAGGTTTGGCAACACAATGCCTCCACTGCACTTTGACCTACACTTACTTGGCCAGCAGGTCCATCAGGTACCCAGGAGTGCTGGGGTCAGGTCTTAGTGGAGGACCCATAACAAAGGCTGCAGCATGTGCCCACTCCTTGTGGTAGTAGTTGGTACCATCTGTGCCCAGTCCTGCTGCAATGGGCTCCCCAAACACCACACGACCTGTAGAGAGGTAAAATATTAATAAGCAAAAAAAAAAAAAAACTGGCTCTTGGTTGGTCATCATGTATAAAGAGCAGTAGGCAAAGACATGTTGCATTACTGCCCTCTGCTGGATTCATTTGTAGTTTCTAGTAGTGTAGTGTTTGACCAAATCAAGGATTTTAAAGTGAGGTGAAAATCCTAAATAATCAAAGCTGTAGTTATTTAAAAAGGAAATGCATTGAAAAACAGTCCAAAATATGAACTCTGTTACTGCCACATAAATAAATCCACCATCTCTCCACTGTGCCGTACCTGATTAAAACAGCAGGTGGCAGCAAACTCACACTCACCATCTCTGCGTGCATTCGCCACAACCTTGGCTGCAGATTTGCTCATGACATGGACCACATAGAGCGGGCAGTTGACAGCATGTGCAATGGTGACGGCTCTCTGTGTGGCCTCGGCCTCCACCTCCTCTGGCCGACACAGCTCGTGACCCTCGGGTCCGGTGATGCCCAGGGCCAGCATCTTCTTAGCTCCCTGTCAGGTCCCAGCATGGGGGCAACAAGGAAGGACATAAAGGTTAAATGGGATGAAGAAATAACACATGATTGTGTCTGTCCAAGCAGAGTGAACACAAAAACACTAACTGTTTGACTCGCTAAATGATTTGAACTGAAGAGCCGTACAAAGATTTACATTCAGCACCTTTTTGAATGGTAGCAACCTCAACAGCCAGACGTTGCTTTCCTAGCATTTGCTACACCCTAGTGGTGATTTAATGCTATGTCACATAAAAAAAGACACATTATAGGACTCATATTATACTAGAGCTGAAACGATTAATCGATTATTAATCGATAACTAAATTAATCGCCAACTATTTTGATAATCGATAATCGGTTTGAAGCTTTTTTCATGATTAAAACAAGATTTCTGATTGTTTTAGCTTCTTAAATGTGAATATTTTCTTTGCCCCACATAACAAAGAAATCATTAAAACTGAATAATTTTGGTTTGTGAACAAAACAAGACATTCGAGAACATCATAATTTCCAGCTTTGACAAACACTGATCAATGTTTTTTCTGACATTTTATGGACCAAGCGATTAATCGAGAAAATAATCGTCAGATTAATCGATTACGAAAATAATCGTTAGTTGCAGCTCTATATTATACCCTATTTCTCCAAGTTAAACTAGTTCCCTGGTGTCCTAATGAACATGTCTGTGACATGCTTTGGTCAAAATACCATAAGAATAAAGCACCAGAGCAGTTCAATCACCCTGTCAAAACAGCCCTGTTCAGAACGCTCAGTTGAGTCGTATCTCTTTTAAAAAAAGAAATTAAAAAAAAAAGTAAAAGGAAACACCTGTACTTAGACTGAGGAGGACCACAAAAACGTGAGTGAGTCATCTTTTTTTCACAATTTTCCAACTGATAGGACCGCAAGAGTCCCAAATATAAGGATTTAAATGATTAAAAAGTAGATTTTGCATAATATGGGAGCTTTAAGGCAGAGGATAGTCTTTCTTTCATTAATTTTTCAAGGTTCTGCTTTTATTAATGTAAGGGGAGGACATGCATTTTCTTGTGATAATCAACAAGCACCAAACAGGACAAACGTGGGCTTTGGCATTTTCATGTTATTTGCTCCAAGTGCAACAAAAGTGAACTTTGAACCAGTGATGCAACTTTCAAGAAGTTAATGTGTCACAGCTATAGCTAAAAAACTGCTAGGGTTATTGAAATGCTTACAAATGACTGAATAACCCTGAAGTTTGTATTATTTTCACAGTCACAGTGTCTGGTCTTTATGCAGCACATGGACAAAAGTCCAGAGGTTCATTCAGCTGCTGTCTGGGTTACACATTACCCATAATGCATTCTGGACTGTGTTTACAAACTGATATTATGTACTTGACCTCAAGCCACAACTTCACAGAAAAAGACACACCGACATACATAAATAAATATCTGTGTGTTTACGTTGATATGTGATCGATTACTTTTGCTCCAAGTTAAAAAAAAAAAAAAAAAAGTAACACCAGCTTAATCATTAGAGACACTGAACACTTCACTCACCTCTGCGATCAGATCTCCGTTCTCAGCGTGAACCTGAGCTATAGCTCCGATCTCTTTACACTGGGAGAAGGACGCATAAAGCTCTGAGTCCTGCAGCATGAACACGTCTTTATAGGCCATGAACATCTTGAAGGAGTTCACTCCTTTTTCTTTGGCCAGAGTCTCCATCTCTTTCTTGACCTGAGAAAGAAATAATGTTTGGAGAAATACATGTTGGGATTTCCCTGAATTAATTTTGACTGAGCATTGGGGAAAGAGGGTATGCATTTATTTATTTCTTTGAATCACCTTCTCACTCCACCACGTGACAGCGACATGCAGTGAATAGTCGCAGCAAACTTTGGGGTCAGCTGTCTGACGCCAGCGGTCGTAGGCCTCCAGAAGAGAATTGCCCCTCTGGGGGATGACAAAGTCCAGGATCATTGTGGTCCCTCCTGCGAGAGCAGCCTGATGGAACACAAACATAAGCACACAGACTCAAGTTAAAGGTGCCATATGTAAGAATGTGGCCAAAAACAGTTACTACATTCAAATTCAAAATACTGAGGTCTTCTAGGTTTCGTTTTCTGACGTAACTGGCAACCCGTGGTTGCTCGGCAGCTGAGAATCTACTAACTGCAATGATTGGTAGATGGCGGTAGGTGGCGCCACATGCTAAAACATGATTTCAAAACATAAACATGATTTGCAGTCTGCAAAATATATTTTTTAATGCAAATATTTTGGCTGTACTGTTGTTGTTGGCGAGTTCAGTTTGTTATATGAACATTATTCATGAGTCTCTGTGACATATTAGGAGGATTTTATGGCCAGTTGCTTTAGATTTATTACATAATGCACCTTTAAAGACCAACTCAGTAACTGTGTGCGATTTACTTATTTTTTAACTAAAGCATTTATACTAAATGTAACATCAGTTATAATATCATGACACAAGAACACATGACAATAGTTTATGCTGCATAGAAAACAAACAGATAAAGAGTATATATACATATGCAGGTGTTTTAAATTCTGTTAATGTTTGCTCCACATCCATCGCCGTATCACACTAACCTGTGGCAACATTATCAGCACAGTTTAAGTTTTATCTGCCAGATAACAGTCTGGAATGTCCAGAGGAGGTGGGAAAAATATAATGGAGTAGAACTGCACAACAAGTACTCAGTAACAGCAAGAACTTGGACTGTCGTTAATTGTTGGAGTTGTTAGTTAAAGTCGTCAAAGGTCTGGTTTGAATGCTACACAAGTTTCATTATTTTCCTTTTGCCACATCAGTGTTTTCACTGATGCTTTCAGTTACAAAGGCGATTTGAGAAACTGGACAAAGTGACCTGCATGACGTAAGTTTTGTGTTTTCAATCATTCAAGTGATAACAGTGCATTGTTTTTCCAACAGGTCACTCAGCGTGGACATCATTTTCTTTGCTTTAAAAAAAAAAACATTTGTTAGTACAATCTTACATGCATGGACAGGACTCATACAAGACTGTTTCTACTATGCGGTGTGTGCTTCTTCTACTTGGATAAAAAAAAAAGACCTAAGCATGTGCTCTAAGGTCAACTAAGGTTTTTTAAAAGTGGGTCTTGGAGATCATTTGAAAATGGTAACTATGCATCAGCTGTTGTTTATTTCTTTTTCCATACATGAAGTGATATCAGTAATGTAATCATTTGCAAAGTACATTAATAGTCTATTTGCATGAAAACTGCTAAACTTCTAAGAATTAGATTTAGAATCTCAAATATTTAAACAAATAACATATTGCCCACTGAAAAATAAAGTAACAAAATACAACCTTTTTCTCCTTGGCCTTCATTGAACCTAGAGTTAATATTTTTTTATTATTTTACTTGTATTGTTTTTTATGTTTTATACATTGTTGCTATATATGCCAAAGCACTCCAGTCAACTCTAGAAAGGAATTTGATTTAGGACTTAAACTAATAAAAACAGTGTGGTTCTTGAATTTTGTATAACTGTGTCCAGGCGTTTGCACTTGAACGCCTCATAGGTTAAATCCCTATCTTACAACGGAGGCCAAATAAAAACACTTATTCCACCTTTGTCCCTATGTAGAAGTCGTCCACGGCCTTGGTGCCCATGAACGCCAGCTCCATGTGAGTGTGCGTGTCGATGCCGCCGGGCATCACGAGCTTATCCGTGGCATCGATGACCCGCGCTCCCGCTGGGATTTGAAGGTTCAGCCCAACTTCGATTATTTTCCCATTTTCGATGTAGACGTCGCTGATCGCGGAGCGGTCTTCGTTCACGACTTTGCCTCCTTTTATCAGGATCCTGCTGGACTCCATTACTGCTGAGCAACAACTGTTTTGACTGTTACAGCGCGTTAAAGAGTCACAGTGATAGAGCAGCAGCTGCAGCAGGAAGAGAAACCTCTGTCAACATCACCAGCCCACTCTCTCTACACGATTGCTCCCATATGTTCGAAGCAGCCCAGAGCGAGCAAAGTTGGGAACATCCGGTTTTCACAATAAAACGTTAAGCATACAGTGCAATGTGAGGCGGACCAGTAAAATAATAAACAACAAGGACTCCGAATGTATTCCCTTTGTTTTAAATTTAATTTAATTAATTTTTTTTTACAAAACATTTTACAACCTGAAAAACAAGTGCAATTTCAACAATTTTATGCCAATTTTATGCCTAAGTACCATTCACATATAATGATGTATTACAACTTACAGATCACAGATTTAAGGTATCTGGAACTGAAAATAGTATTACAATCTAACCATAATGTGAACTCTTCATAAATTCATCCTGCGGTCCGGATTGGACCTGCTGGTGGGCCGGTACTGGCCCACGGGCCGTAAATGGTCATAAATTGGTCAATATATTCACCAGTGTTGTTAAGCAACAAAGTACAAATACGTCGTTGCTGTACTTGAGTACAAAATTCATGTATCTGTACTTTACTTTGTTATTTGTATTTCTAGCAACTTGTACTTGTACTCCTCTCCCATAACTATCTTAGTTACCTGTTGTTGTGCTACCAAATAAAATCAGAAGAAGAAGAGCTGGTAATGGTCTGTATTTATTATAGAGCTTTTCTAGTGATGAGCTGCTTTACATTTAAGTTTTGTAATTCACGTGCTTCAACATGGGGTTAAATGTCTTGCTCAATGACACATTTATAGACTAGCAGAGCCATGATATAGACAGCATATACTCTTTTAAAACATTTGTTTTGAAACTCCAAATGCAGTGTTAGGCCTGACTGCAGTTGACAATCAGAGGAAGTGAACTTTAAAGACGCTCCAAAGTCCACCTGCAGAGACCAGTGACCTCAGAGAAAGCAGGCAGGTCTGCGACCCCGATTACTCAACTCACGACTGCACTAACTGTGGAAAAACAGAGTAAACTGATATCGACCATCTACAAACTTGCAGCATAACTTAAAAAGGAGAGGGAAGTGGATATATTAACAGTTAGTTTTATGTACATATATAAAAAAAACATTTGTTCTGTTAACCCATTTTAGATAATGCGCATTCAAACCATTGTCAATTAATTCACACAATGCTGATTAAGCCTTTTAGCTCCACACAACCCTCTGAACACAAACAGTCCCTCAGTCAGGTCTGATAGTATTGCTTGACAGTCAATTTTCAGCGGCAGAATAATATCATCTACAATTTTCTTTTTTATTGCTATTTTCATGTATAACAGAACAGCAGCACATGTTTTCAACAAACCTGAGGGAACATGTAATGTATTTTCAGAAGTGAATTTCACCCTTTGCTCTAAATGATATAGATCATAATACATTTCTCACTATGATTTTTTTTTAAAGATTTTCTTTTTCCATCCAGACATGATCTGGGTCACTGCAGCTGTATCCAGGCATCAATCAAAGTACACAGATCATACATGTGTTCATTATTTTAGTTTAGTTTATATTAGTGTGGTTGGTGGTTGTCATGGTGCACGTTCACACCCCACTTAAATAAAGGATTATCCGTTTCCTTTGTCTGTTTCACAGCAATCTAAGGGAAACAAGAAGCTGTTTATATGAGCAGACTTCAGAACAGCTTCTCCCCAAAGCCTGCTTCATATAAACTGCCTCACCCACAAGCACTCATGATAAATAATGACTCCTGGACTTTTTGGCACGGTAGCCCCATAACTTATGGACCTCTGCAGGAGCTTTACAGCCAACCTACGGAGCGTTGCACTATGCTCGCCGTGACTGTAAAGTCTGCTTTTATTTCTTCACCCATGGGCTTTGGATGTTACTCACAGTGTACACAGCACTGGCCCAAGCACTGTTCCTTTTATGTTGTCGTTTTTCATTTCTGCCATTTCTATTGTAATCCACACTTTAGAAATGATGTCGCACCTGCTCATTAAACAACCCTCTTTTTATGATGAAACTTATTCACGTTACCTTCATCCAAGGATCGAGGCTGTAGTTTATATATTTTTCAAAATAATAAGACTTGTAAATTTGACTTTGCATGATTCAGTCCAACTTTTTATTTGATTTCTCTGTAATTTAATTTTAGTAAAATACAAGTATAATACAGTGTCTTAGGTTTTTAGCTCTCTGGTGCATATCTGATCTGAATTGCACCACCATGTGCAGTATAACATGAACACACTGAATGATAGTTTTCTATAATCAATACGTTTTTTTCAAGACTTTGCATGCAACAACATCAATAATATAATTTCTCAGCTCTTGTGCTTTCCTTATGTGTGTTTGTGTGTACTTATAATAACTAACAACCAGTTTATGACAGTGTGTGCTGTTGAAAGCACATTCTGGGATATCTATAACTGGAAATATGACATTTTTCATGTGAAAAATGTCATATTTCCAGCTGATCTTCAGGTGCACCTAGTTAACTGTGAAGAAGTGCACAAGTATTAAATTCAGTATTAATAATGGTGCTTTTGTATATCAGGGGCAGTTTGGCTCATAATCAATCACTATAAATGAATTTTTAAAGGTTGTATTCTGCATGAAGTCTTTCTTTCTAAGTGCTTATGCAGCTTAAAATGAAATTCTTCAACCCATTTTTGAATGAGTTGAACTGTTTCAGTTCAATATCACTGAGAGACTTGAATAAAACAATTCAATCAACGAGACCCACAACATCCTCCCCTGGATATTATGCCGACAAAATTGGTCATGGAAAGAAAATCAGTCAGTCGGTCTTCTGGACTTGTACTGGACTGGACCTGCTCAAAACTGCCCGTGTTTAACCACAGCTGAGAGGAACCTGGTATAAGATCTGACCTGCTTAAATAAATTCTATTCAAACCATTGATTATCTCAATGTCTATATGTACTACTACATGTTTGAGAAGATTGCACAGACAGTATTGTCAAACTTTGTGTCCACATCTATCAGACTATTGAATGGTTTAACCCCACTTGAATTGTCTTGGCCTCTTTTAACTACAATTCATTGATCCTCCATTGAAAAGGTATTATTTAATCATGGACCTTGGCGTCGTTACACATTCACCAACAGGGGACCTATAACAGGGGACATTTTTCAGGTTTTGGTTTGAATCATGCTAAAATGATGTTTCAGACCACCTGGTGAATTTTGTGTGTCTGTGTTGTATACCCTGCTGCTCCTCCACATGTGAACTTCTTCACTTTTCTTAACGGAAAAAAATAAAGTTCTCTGAATTTTAATTTGAAGTTCCAGTCTGTTTGTTTAAGCTCCATAGCAAAAATAAAAAGACAGTCAGAGAAAATGATTTATTGTTGGCTGCAGACTGGCGCATGCACTACGCTTCTGCTGCTGTACTTTGTACGTCATTCTCTTCTAATAGACGAATCAAAAACAACAGGCGGGCATTTGTGGAGCTGTTCTGCATCGTCTGACAACATTACATTACATTACTAAGTCAAAATGTCTGTTCAAAAGTTGAACATTTTGACACATTTTCATACTGTGAACCCCGTTATCATTCAAAGAAGTTATGACAGTAACTACAAATGGTCAAAAGTGTGTTGAGAAGTATATTAGATTAAAGAAAATAAAAATAAATAACAAAATAAAATCCCCCCCACATGTAGCAGGTTTGTGATAATGATGTGATGTCCCCTGAGCATGCAGCTGCCTCTCATTCATAGAAGAGTTGTTAGCCACTAACAGAGATTAGCATTTTCCTGTGGTGGATTGGGCGTCTGCACTGCATCAGTCCATACAACTTTTCTCATCCATTAGTGTATTATGAAAACAAGACACATTAGAGAGACAAAGATGCATGCACTGGTGAGATAAGAGTACGCACAGGGCTTAGGAACACCTAACCTTCACAGTTGCACTAAACAATAACATGTGACTTAAGAGGATTTACATAAGATGAGAAGAGTAATCAGAGTTAGTGGGGAAAAAACCCAATGAGGAAGCAATGGCATCTCCTCAAAACTCTCTGTGTTGCTGAATTAGGAAAGTTGCCATTCCAGTGGATTTGAAGGGAGACTGTTTCTTCTACAAACCAACAGTTTTCTTTTAAACTGAACTGAGTACAGTTCTCAGTGTAGACGCGGTGAAACTCTGGCATCAGAAGAGCAGAGAATGTAACGTAACATAAGATAAGGTTCAGGCAGATTATCTGCTCGACAGGGCAGGAGGAGGATCATTTAGTGTATTTGGATTAAAATTTTCATCATCATACTGACAGTACAGTACCACTACAGATTTGATGGATCTACCATTTTTGTCACATTATTTGTAATTGTTGTAATAATTACCCTTGATAAGACAAAAGTAGGTTTTTTGGAAAATAAGGGATTTCTCCTTTCCATTTTCTTGTTTTATCTAACCATATTTTATTAATCTTCAAGTGTTTCTTATTTAACTAAATACAATTTATCATAAAATTAAAAGCTTTAACATGATTTTACAATGGCTATTTGGCATTGCTGTTTGCTTTATTAAAAGTACACACTTTTGACCCATTTCTACACAACCAAGCTAAGCTAAGGCCATGTGTTGTAATGTAACAAAGTACAAATACGTTGTTTCAGTAATAAATACAAAATTCATGTATCTTTACTTCACTTTTTTATTTGTATTTCTATCAACTTTTGTTTTTACTCCACTACATTTCCTCTAACTATCCTTGTTACTCGTTACTACCCAATAAAAACAGAAGATGAATTGCTTTACACTACAGTTTTGTCGTTCGCACGCTTCGACAAGCGCTAAAGTGCCTTGCTCAAGGTCACATTTATAGACTAGCAGAGCCAGAAATTGAACACACAGCCTTCCAGTTGAAAGACTGACAGACATGAGGCCTCAGGTGAATAGAAAACCTATAGAAAACCTATTCAGGCCACAGCTTATTTACTCTCCTGTTTGACAGGCACCTAACAAACACAGGCACAGTGAATGTGTCACCACCATTTCTGCTGAATAATTTAGCAATTACTGTGTGACGATGACAGTTTCAGACACGTACAGTCCACGTACAACCAAAGGCACATATAGAAAGTGTTGTAATTCCTACACCGTTCACCTGTTTTTGATGTAAATACCCTCAAATTAAATCTGTGCAGTTAAAGCACATCTTGTTTGTATGGTTGTTGTGGTGTATAGAGACAAAAAGAAGAGAATTGTGTGGATGTCCCAATATTTATGGACCTGACTGCATACACAGTAGAGTACATGATCCACTCCTCATGCTGTGTTTACCCTCACCTCTATATTTAATTTGCTTTACCAAGCGAAAGAGTTATTATACAATAATAATACTATATAATTATACTATAGAGTGGAATTATTTTATCATCTATTTCTGTTTCTACACACCCTATTGTCAATATTTTTTATTGTTGTGTAATGTGTAGCTGTTTACTGGAGATTCTAAAAAGAAAATCCGTCTGTGTGCATGTTTTTAACAGTGCATGTGACTGTCCATAATCTCAATTTGAATATTCATGCTCAGAAATATGGCTCAGTATTGCATTACCAGCAATTGTGCCCAGATGGCACTGTTCTCCTTGAGCAGTGAACAAATGGAAATGCGACCTGGAGTTCTGACTGCTGAAATGAAATATTGTGCAAACTCTCTCTATAAAGAGAGATATGTGATATGTATGATAAGTTATGTTCATGTTGAAAACATGCCTTTGATATGATCTAAATATTTGTCATAAATCATCTGTGTACAGGTTTAAGGTTATTTTGTAACACAATTAAAAACATCTGATGTTGATTTGATGATTTTCTGCAGTAAATTGGGGGTTATTACGTCAATCAAAAATACTAGATATATTATTAAATATGTTACTACTACTGAATGGGACCAATTGCATTGCGTGTTTTATAGAACTATGTAACCCTCAATTAAAGACAAATACACGTGTGTTCCAATGGGAAAGGCGTGATGTAAGATTCACCGACACTTGCCTGTAAAGACACCGGGAAGTCTGCAGCGACTTCAAAACATTTGTCAATCACACTGTTGCAGCTCAAGCATCAGAAAGCAGCTGTTAAACAGACTCTGGAAATGTTAAGCTTCCAACAATGGGAGGCAGAAAATGTGAAGGGAAACAATTAAATTACGCCTTGCATGAAGTTTGCTTTTCATTTTGTGAGGCAAATTTAGTGCCATGGTTAATCATTATGCTGTCGAACATGATTTGCAAAAATATTCAAGAGCTTTATGTGCCTCAGTGCCCCTTCTGTATTGAAAAATAATGGGCCTCTATCCAATTAAAAACTGCATTAAATCTCTAAAGTATTACATGTACTTTACTGGTATCTCTCTGATTAGGCTTTTCTGCATGTGCAGATGCTGACAGCACACCGAGAAAAGGAGCTTTGAATGACTGCTCCCTTTTTAAATCTAGTTCAGGAGTTGAGGGTTTCTTAGATACAGGAGGTGCACGGTGAAAACAGCAAAATCAAAATATTTCATCCACGAGAACTGTATGAGCAAAAAGAAAAATCTGATGAATTTAGAAGACAACATTTTCATCGTCCATGAGTTCTGCTTATGTAAACATTACCTATTTGTATTTCTTATAAATAGCTGATCAGATTCTTCCCTGTGCATACAATAACAAGAAAAAAGGTTTTCTTTTTTTTTTTTAAATTTATAACTCAACCCATGTTTTGATTGTGGCATTGATAGGAAGTGATTCATTGTTCTGCGTCAGAGGCACGAGTCCAACATGTGAATGGATGATTTATGTGACCATCTGTTTTATTTTCATCCTAATTTGATTATCCTTTTTTTTGTGTGTGATGACTTTGGATGTTAAGACCCATTTTGTGACACACACACACACACAAACACACACACACACACACACACACACACACACACACACACACACACACACACACACACACACACACACACACACACACACACACACACACACACACACACACACACACACACACACACACACACACACACACAACTTTGGAATAATTGAGCTGCCTCTCGATCACTGTCGTCTGAAACCCACTTTCCAAAATCCACACCCACTTTCTTTAAAAAAAAAAAAAAAACTGACCAAATTATGATTACAAGTAACAAGCAGGATAGACGTACAGCCAACTCACTCCCACTATCTATTTGTGTTAATTAAAAGATTTGCAACTACATGTGTCTGCAGATAATCAGAATGTCTTCTGCAGCAGCAGCACTCCCAGATGCATCAGCACTCCAGAACTCATTTGCCTGCTGCGATCTCTCATGTTTGTTTAGTATTAATCAATCTACCCACAATTGAGTTAATTAATTAGTGTTTTAATGCTACTCTTTATAATTGCAGTCAGATGAGTCTGCAGACAAAGCAATCACATTAATGCAAATACAACAGACAGTTGTTATCAAAACTTCCTCAGCAGCAGCATCATCAGCAGCAAGGGAGAGCTCAGTTCTCAGTTGTCTCAGTTCACCCCAACAAAGCACTAGATGGCACCATTGAGCAACGATTGTCTTCAATGTCCTCCTGTCACTTCCTGGATATTGTTCAATTAACTGTCCTCATTGAGTAAGTGTGCGTATGCGTTGAGGGATAGATGACACATGTCTCAGGGTGATACCCTCACTTGCACACCAACGTTTATTTAAACCGTGAAACGAAAGGTCATTGTTTCCAAGTGCAAACGTATACGGACTAGATTCTGTTTTTTTTTTAAAGAACTGATACTTGCATCTATCCAGTGTCAATCAAAGGTAACGTTCTCTATGTGTCGCTTCACTCCCCCGATAATGTTTCATTTGGATTTTTCACAAGAGGTATCAACAGCGTGACCTTAGAGGCTTCTTTCAGTAAATGTCAAGAACCGTGTTCTTTTCAGGAACATTTTCCTCAAAGGTTTTCTCGCTGTAGAGCATTGTGTTCTCATTGCATCTGTGTGAGGATCGATTCTCAACAATCCAGGCAGGTCAGAGTCACAACTGTTGTTTGATTATTGGACAAACATGTTTTTGAGGGTTCTTCTTCTTCTTAAAAAAAAACAGGTTTTCTTGTATTTAAAGTAAGAATTTCAGTGGCAGAGATAAAAGTTTTTGCAGCCCTGTTTGTTTGCTAACTTTCTATCATTCAAATTTTATTCACATCATCTTCATCACCATTGTCATCACCGTCATTAACCACGGCTCATTTGGAATTGCCTGGCTTTGAAGAGAGCATTTTTTTTGTTTACACGGCTCCTGGTGTTTTCCATGCACATGCTTGTGTCATTCAGCAGTCACTCAGTGAGAGTCATTATTCCCTCATCTCTTTAGTTTATCTCCTCTGATGATCTGCTCAGATAGATATGACAGCTGAATAAATATGCAAGCATAGTGTGCAGCGCCACACCACACAATTTCTATTATGCTCTCAGATTTAGAGACGAACATTATGTTGAGATAACAATGGGACTCTTTGGGGATTTGGATGAATGGGGAGTGGTGGTGGTGGGGGGGTTCTTCTTCTTCATCATCTTCTGATAAACTACGGATATCAGCTGAAAAGATCGAGGCATTTGCTCATTTGTTTGGACTAATTAAAAACGTCTTTTCACAAAAAAAAAACAAAAAAAACCTGCTGTTGATACTTTCTGAAGAGATTTTTTGAAAATGCCAGAACAAAATGGGATTCATAAATCACACTTTTATCAATTAACTTTGTCAGCAGTATCATGTCTTTTTACTCTTTTACCAGCTGCTGTGTCCTTCAAAACCAGTTTGACTCGATATAAAGATGAAGCGATTGCATAACGAATGTTTTTTCGCTGCTCTGACCTAATTACCGCTGTGGTTTTAGCAACTGAAAGCAATGACACGGACGGTTAAATTAGATTATTAGTGTGTTTTAAACTTTTCATTCGACTAAATTATATTCCTTTGTAAATGTAATTGCATCTGGCCCAGGTTATTCAGCTCAGAATGCGAGTGTTACGAATCTATTGTGCATATTTCCGTACATCCAAATAGAGAGATACAAATAAACAAATAGACTATAACAAAAATCTTCAGAATCACACCCTACATGCATCGATTAATGCAGTGCTGGACCTTTGGGCATATGTTTTTTTATAGCATATTCTGGTGAGTATCTCAGCTTTAATACTTTGGGCTTTTGCCTGGCCCCCAGCTCCCAGCATGCTTTGAAACATGTAAGTCTCTTTTCAATCAGTTTCTGAGCATGGCATCGATATTGGCTACATTTGTGGCAGAGGAGGCGCTTTGGCAGCTCCCTTTGAAAAGAATTGCCATGGGAGGGGTCGACTTGACCCAGCTTTAATGCAAAACTGAAAAGCAGAGGAAACAAAAAAGAAAAAAAAAAAACACACAAAAAAACGCTACTACATTTAACCAAATCTGCAGCTTACTCGGGAAACACGCGATAATGATATCCTCTTTACACTCCTTGCTGGAGAATTACAGCCCTCGCGGCTGCAGGGGCCAAGATTCAAGACTAGACAGACGATGCAGTTATTACAGCACAATCATTATGTTGTGACTGTTTTTTTGGCCCCGTTCACCTTCCTTGGTCAAAGTAGCAAGGCTACAAAATTAGCAATTAATCGGGCAACGCTTTTCCTCAGAAAAGGGTGCCTTACCCTCAGATCCAAAATAAGCCCTTGTAAATGTGATTATTTTCTTGGTGGGTTATTCATTGTAAGGGATTTGCTTCTGCACCTCAGTTATGTTAATCAATGTATGATGTATACTATATATTAGCATTTGCACGTTCATTTTACGTGATGTCTTCTAGTTTAGCAGAGCAGCTGTAACATTTCTCCCTCAAGAGGATTTGTTACTTGTTTGAGAGTCCATATACAGCTGCACCTTCCTTATAATTTGCTGTAAAAATAGATACAGCTTCCCCGACAGGTTTCTTTTTGTTTTTACCAAATCTTAATTAGCCATTAGTTAGAATAATTCTCAAACTGCTTCTTTTTTTTCTCTCAATGGAGGATGGTATGTTATTTTAATTAAGCAGAGGTCAGATTTATTAACTCAGCCGGAGTGTGTTGAGTGAAGCTGTGGAAATCAGCAACAACGCTTCACATTGTGCCACTTAACACACGTGTGCAGATCTGCAAACCGTGAAACAAGAGAGAGGAGCAGAGTCTGGGAAGCGGAAGGGAGAGTTTGTGTAATTATATGTTGCTCACCGATTCCTTTTGATTAGCTTTATTGATGCTATCGCTCCCTCTGTTCCTCAATCTGTTAGTAGTGTTAAAATGACAATACTGCTAACACCAGAGCAGCAATGGAAGCATCCACTGGGCACAGGAGGTGGTGTGTGTGGGGGGGTACAAGGAGAAAGGAAAAGTTGATGCAGTGAGAAAACTACAGAATTGAAGGTTGTGGCAGAAAAAGGAAAATTATGAAAACAGTGATTGTGGGCTCTGAAAAAGAAGATGTGATAATTAAAGGAGAGAGAGTTAGACATGCAGCTCACGCAGAAGAAGAGCTAATCAGACTATAAATCACAGTGTCTCTGTTATATCTTGGTTCACATCTTTGGACAGTATATTGCTTGTTTTCCTTAAACAACGTGGCAGTTGCCTCATTTTTAAGTGGATAGATGTACAGTAAAAAAAAATCTTAAATGGTGAAATAAAAAAAAAAACACAAATTCCTCATCCATCATATACACCCATGTTATCCTTGTGGGTGGCTTTATTCTGCACTTAAATCACAGTTTAACCTATACAGTCTAACATGCATAATGTGACTTTGAATCCATGGTGACTAATTCAATACTTGAACACAGAGAGAGAGACAAACACATATTTCAGCAGCGCTGCGGAGTTCATTCTTGGGTTTTATTTGTTAGGAATCTCTGCAGGGGAAGATTGCAAAGTGTTGTACGTTCTGTCTGTGGCCAAAAGGCAATTACTGCCAGAAAGCTTTTGACTCCTCCTGATTATGTGATGCCTTTCAGAAAATTACACAGATTTCACATCACATGCTGAGCATACCTCGGCTACAGTTGTGAGCCTCAGAAGAAAATCCTGACATTCATACACACCAACCCTGAGCAGCTCGTATCTACCATAGGCTTTATTTTGTCTGTGGGGACGATGAAAGACAAAAAAGGGAGGGGGTGCCGCTTCCACTCCCTGCTCAGCGCTGTAAAAAATGTCCTCCAAAGTCATTTAGGGTAGTCTTGATTTTTAAAATGATTTCTTCTCAGAGAGCTTTGGTTCGCAGGATGTGAAGCTGATGAAATTCAGTGTCTTTGTGAAACCATTATTTTTATTTACACTGTAACATGAAATGGTTTGAAAGAGTAGAACATTTTTATTTATTTTATTTTATTTATTTGAAATTTGTGTAAACCAGCCTTAGATTTAAAGAGCTGCACAGATTAATACATTTTGCTGAATCTCCTATTTTGAAACAATTATTTTAGGAAAAAAATCAATAAAAAATGCATGTCTAATGTTTCTTTTTAAACAGAACTAATTGTCATTCTGGATTTTAATGATTTGATCCAAAATTAAACATAGTTATTGTCTAATTTATGAAAGGCTCATGCAGGTCAGTTTAAACAGAAGACACATGAATAAAGACATAATAAAATCTAAAAAAAATTAGGAGGTGAAAATTACTATAAATAAATAAACTATTTAAACACAGAGAAAAGGATAATGCACAGTATAGTGACTTTGTCATTTGTCCCAACTCAACTCAACCTCAAAGCAGGATTATTGAAAGAGACTTTGTGGGCCTCAGGAAGAAAAGGTCCTACGTGGAATTGAATCAAATGGAGTTAGTGGCATTTTGACTATAGTATAGAAGTATAGAGCCAATCATAAAATTAAATGGATAATTTTATTTTATTTTTTTTTTACAAAATTCTCATTGCGCTGGACTAATGTAATCAGCTTTTCTCACAGACCAAGTCTCAATCAAGAGCTCGAGGCAGTTAGCTGCTTTGTCTAACACATCTGTCTGATAGATGACAAAGATGAACACGATCAGGGTGGTGTGTGAGATACATTGGATGTTATCTGTTCTGTGTTGTTAACAGGATTTGTTTTTGTTCATATTTTTTTACCTAGTAGTGGACACGTAGTAATAATATCTCCACTCTGATATAGTGTTGTAAAGCTTGTCATTTTTAAGGGAAAGTATAAAGTAAATACATGGTGGAAGAGCCAATCAAGCCAAGATTTTGTGTTTGTGCAACCGTCCTGCTTGAGCACAGGTGGAACAAGGTTAGACAGTGTCAGATATCAGTGGTTCCACATTTCTTGTGTAGGCTTTTGGCAAATTAAAATTAAAAATCTGATCTCACACCCCCTTTTTATATACTGTAGTTGTGGTCATGTGTGGTGTTGTTCCTTTAGTTCCCTTATCTGCCTTAAAACAAAACGAAGAAGAGCAAGGTTTTATGGGAACAAGTAGGTAGTGCAAACGTAGTGTGTTAATTTTATGGATTTGTTGTTTGCTGCTCAGGAACTGTCAGATGGCGGAAAATTAGCAAAGTTACGCTGTGGCACATATTTACATTGTTTTCCTGCTGAAAACAAGATATAACATATGGTTCCGCTCAAACATCTGGACATAGATGGTAGTTAAAGTAAACTGCCACACGGTAACAGCTGTCAAACACATCTCAGCTCTAATGATCTCAATCATAGTGAATATTTATTTTATTTGTAATCAATCAATTTTTTTTTTTGACATTTAAGCTGTTATGGGATGTTATAATTGGACATGAAAATAAACACCTAATCCTCATATTAACTGTCAGGTTTGCTCTCATGATTTGACAAATTATAACCTTTAACTGTAAAAACAATGGCAATAGTTCAAGTGAAACTCCATTGTTCACAGTTTCAATCATTTCTAGGTAGATGGCTATCAGTGGGCCTGTTGGACTGAGCTGGACACTTTTTGCAGTGTTCCCTCAGAAAAGTGTTCAGGTTGCACCAGCACCAGTGGGGGGGCGGGGGGCTCAACACTGACTGACACTCTGTGAATGATAGTGAAATCTAGCAGGTGCATTTGGCTTGCATACCTCTGATCAGTACACCACAGTGCTTGTCTTCTTAGCTTGCTCTGTAATAAGCCCCTTCAAAGATCAGTCTGTACACTCCCCCCGCCTCCTCCGCCTCCTCCTCCCACCACCTCCCTCCTGATAAGATCTGGAGTATGTAGTTCTCTCTTTCCCTTTATTCCCAACTCTTTTCGTTTTCTTAAGAAAATGTCAGTTTAATCATATCTTAATGCTTTGATAATGGGGTTCTCTTACATGGGCGAAGAACAGTCACTTCAGTGTCTTAAAAGCCCAGGATGTGGAGGGAAGGAGAGAATGTCTCTAAATTAAATTTGCCTGGGCCCTTCTTAAGAACTGTGGATGTGATTTGCGTGTGTGTGTGTGTGTGTGTGTGTGTGTGTGACAGCAGGAACTGAGGCTCTTTTTTTTTCACCCCTCTTGACAATCACACAAAACATGTAATTGTTTCAAGAGTACAAGTGGAAACTATTAATATTTAAATGTCAGCTTGCTTGATTTAAATAATTGTGAAAGTTTAAGTGGAGACTAAACAGGAATGTCAGTGTCGGTCAAATACCTGCCTCTTTAAATGTATGTAGTCTGCTTTATCTTCACCGCTTTTACTTTAGTGCGTCTCTGGAATGAGGCGCAGCGACGAGTCACTTGTCATACGACACTCCGTTAGCATCGCTTTCAGTGTATATTTCTATCTGGGCTGTTTTGGATGTAAATTATTTCAACAACAAATTGCCAGAAGGAAGTGGCAGCACGGGAGCAAACAAATAAATTATTTGTAAAGTGTCGCTGAATGCTAACAAAGAAGGAGAGAACGGTATAGTCCCCAATGTAAGTGTGTGTGCAGGTGTGAAGACAGCTGCTGGGCCCCCCCCACCACCACCAAATGCACACACACACACACACACAGCTGCTTGTCACTCACAATGACAGGCAGCTGAGATGGCGTGAGCACACATACGCCCTCACATCAAACTATAAATGCACAACTGTTAAAGTGCGTGTTACTCAAACGCCGTATGGGAACTATGCACTTAACTTTTGCTATGCTGAAAAGAAAGTTGATCTTATTAGGTTGAGGCTCTTCTGTTCACACACAAAAAAACATCATCTCTGAAATTAAGAAGTAGAAGAATTGCAGCAGCGCCACCCACTTTCAGAACATTTAAGACAGAGAGTGAGAGACCAGAGGGCATATTTAAACAGCCCTGTGGCTCTTCCATGTTGCCGTCAGTCTGGGACACTGCTGGCTGCAGCATTGTCTTGACCTACTTGTGACTTGTTCTTGCGCTGAATTAGAGGGATGGCTGACAAAAACAGCTCAACAAAGGGAGGGGAAAACAGCTTAAGAACAAATAGCCATTTCTGCCGGAGTTTTTGAGTTCTAATCAGCGGAGCAGAAGCCGGTGGAGAGTTAGGGAGCCTGCGCACAAAAAACATTATCTGCGTCTCAAGATGGATCCTTGACTAATCCTGCTGTCTGAGCTCAATGCTCCCAAGATGCTACGAGAGGAGAGCAGGAATACTGGAGGAGAGGGGGGAGGGGAGGGGAGTGGAGGGGAGGGAAGGGGACCACAGATTCAATGTAAAAAAAGAAAAGAAAAGTAAAAGAAAAAGGCAGTTTTGTCTTCCCACAGGCCAGTGTCAGTTCAGGGACAACATTTTGCCCCTAATTGCACTTTCCAACAGTAGCAGATTACACTTGGTTTCCTTGTACCCCCACTCTTCACTGCTGTACATCCTTATTTGCATCACACACTTTGACCAAGTATTCAAGACTCCAACCTAACCATTCTATGTAAAAGGGGGAAAAAAATCATCAGCAAACTGCTAGGAAGACATCCCCCTTTCATCTTTTAATTAGTTTCTTTGCATTGGCTGTTACAGTAAGCGGCGGATTTGTTATTTATTTGCAGAAACACAGGCTGCCACGTTATTGTGGCTCCACATGGGCTGCTGTCCGCTTTGATTCGTGCTAATGGAGTCCCACCAAGCTACATAATATGTGCTGTATGAAAAGCCACTAATTCCAAATCATCTTAAAGGAGCGATGCGTACGGCAAGACAGAACGTCTGCACAATGACACACACAAAAAAGAGAAAAGGAGGCAAAGAAAAGGCAGCACAAAAAAACTCTGTGTGATTTTTTTTGTTTTGTTTTTTTTGCCCGAACATGAAACCAATTTGCGCACGTAATCGTTTTACTGCCAGTCACTGTAAATGATTAAAGGGGAGCTCCTTCACATTGATCTCTCACACAAAGCTCAATAAGCAACTGTAGCTACACAAGGAAAATGCAAAGAATTTACATCCACAGCTGAGTTGTATCTCTTCAGGTTCATAGTAATACAGTTTATTAAGCTTACTTTTCAATATACTGCACTGATACTGACAGTTGATCACTGGAAAATACATGTTGACAATTTAAACTACAGTTTAACTGTGCTTTTAATTTGGTGATGGGGGGAAATTAGAGGGAAAAATACTAAGAGGACAGTGCAGCGATGCAGTGAACAGCATTTGAGCTGCTGCTTAACAGGACTCTGTCACTGGCACTCTGTGAAACTGTCAGGGTTACCATTGAGATGAATCTAAAACTGGCCACAGGGTTATTTTTAGACTTGGCTGCAGGATAAAAAGTTCCTGAGCCCCATAAGTAGGTCAGCTCAAGTGGCGTTCAGATTGATGTTATGTACAATCACTGAAAAGTAACATCTCTGGTCCGGAGCAACTTTTTTTAATCCACTCTGCAGCGGCTGAGTGTGTCAACTTGTTCGTCAACAACTTTTCTTCTTCTTCTTTTTTTCCTTATCTGGAAACAGATAGTTTTACAAGGGGTTTTGCTTGTCACATCAAACTAAAAAGACTGCTATTACAACATTATAGCTACTGTATACTGTCACTATCCAGTATGTTTGCATGGACCCTCTTAGAAATAAGGGTTCCGAAAGGGCTGAGGTTCTACCTGGAACCATTTGCTTCTGAAAAACCCTTTCCTGAAGAAAAGGTTTTTTAAGGGTTCTCGGTGGAACTCTCCAAAACCTTATAAGAAGGTTCTACCTGGAGCCAAACAGGCTCTCCTATGAGGACAAGACAAATAACCTTATATGGTTCTACTTAGCTTACTTTTATTTCTAAGAATGTAGTGCTAATGTACAACATGCACTGCAGCAAGTGTAACGTACAGAATGCAGGGTCAGTTTGAATATTTGAAAGTATTTAGGGGTCCTTTTTATCATCTCTGCCTATTGCTGACACACACAAAAAATATTCACTCATCTCCTAGCACTTTTATCTTACTAGTTCAAACTAGTTTTTACTGTAATGAGGTTCAAGGGCAGGTTTCTATACGGTTACGGCCTCATAATGTGGTTGCCGTCGGTATGAGAGCGTGCTCGATCAAATGCGCCCCTGCTGTACAGAGACGCTACGTTTACAACTGTGTGTTCAATTGCATTAATTGAATAACAGGAGGAGAGCAGGCGACAGTGCTGCGAGTGAAAATGATGAGCGACTGTAACAGTGGCGCGGCCTCCATTCCAACTTTGACAGGTAAACAATCTAATTGATTTTCCGCCGCGTCTCGCCGGACTGTTCGATGCCATATTTCCAGTTTAAACGTCAACGTTCTTGGTGTTTGCAGAACAGACAAGCCCGTCATCTGTAGCACCGAAAACATGTCAAGTTAGAGCGAGTAATTTGCGGTGATGAATGACAAGTGCAGGCTCCTGTTCAGTAGTCTGAGCGCTCATTAGAAAACACATTTTCAGATGTCGCCCAGGCTCCTGTGTTTTTGTACTTTTTTTTGGGGTAGAATAAACAAATATTTCTTCAATACTGCAGTGTCACAGAAATTAGCAGAAGGAACTTAAACCTCAATTGACATGTCTCACGCAGCCGACTTTTTTGAACGTTGACAGCCATCTGTGTAGATTCCTTTCACTCTCCACTAATGAGCTGTGGGTTGAGGAGACCCAATCTACACAGGCCTGTCCCTGGGGCCCTGTGCAGCTGCCGGTGCATGCACACACATGCACACACATGCACACAAACACACACACACACACACACACACACAGCTACCAGCATCCCTCTGTGTTTGCGAACACTTGGGCTAACTAAGATCTGAAAGTCCCACAACTTCACACAGACTATCTGGTATTTTTTTTGCACCATACACATTCCTGTGTGCCAACTGAGTAAAAGTGCCAACACCAGAGTAAAAGAAAAGAAAGTATCCAAACAAAACACACATGCTGCACATTATATTCAGTTGCGGCAAGAGCATAATACAACCCCCCCCCACCTCCCCTTTTTTGTTTTTTTCTTATTGCGGAGGCATGAGTTAAATTATTTAATGTGAGGCTTGGTATAAATACATTTGTGGGCATTTGTTTTCATATTTCAGAGCAGAGCAGATTTGAGAGTGAGAGCCAGGAAGACAGACTGAGAGAATTTGTGTGTAGGAATGGAGACAGCGCGAGAATATGTTATCAAGTCAAACTTAGCTCGGCTATTCACGCTTTTGCTCCCGCACATTCCCACACCTGTGAATGTTGTTGTGGCAATGTGAGGAAATCTATTTGATCCCTATCGTACACAAAAGGAGATGAGCTGGAATGCCACTGATACAGAGCATGAATAGGAAATGACAGGAAGGGCCTAATCAATGTCCTCCAGGACTGGCAACTGCCTCGCCTTTGTTTCTTTTTGTAAATACAAGCCTCTTTAACATCACAATATAAGCCATTATCTTGCCTGGCAAGGTAAATTTTAGGGGGAGCTGCACAAAAACATACATTTTCCTCCGGCTTGGAGCAGATCAATCAGGTGAGATCTGAAGTCATGCAAATGTTAGAGCAGAAAAATACTGGCAAAACTCATTCTAATTATTCCATATCAGCACATTTGCATGGAATGGATTTTCTTCTTTTTTTTCTTTTTTTTTTTAGAAGGGAAGAGTTTATGATCAGTGGAGCTTGGGCATGGGGCTGTTTAGGAATTCACTGCATTTTGATCTAATCACAAAATCAAAATATTCATGAAACACAATGATATCTCCCCGAAGCAGGCGGCTGGCCATTAATTTTCAAATTCAGGTAATTTATTAACACTTATCAGAGGCTGAAAAAGCCTTGCTCTGTGTTTGTAAAGTGGGTGAGAGGGAGAGAGGAGTTCGAGAAAACTGATTCCAGATGATTTATAACGGTGTGCCGGGTGCATTTTCATCCAGGTATTCAATTAGAATGTATGTCCAATTTTCTATTCGAGATCTACAGTTAAAAACTCTATTAAAGGACCATTTTCCTTAGCATACATATCTATTATCAGTGTTCATGGCAAATTTGATAACTCTGGCTCTGTCATTGTGCTCTTATTGTGCTCATTGGTCTTTCTCGCTTGTTAATTGGATGGAGGTTCAACTGTGGTCAACAAGATGCTGCTGAGACACACTTTTGCTGCCCGTGAACACTTTCCTATAGTATTTGTTCCTCTTAATAAAGTCGTCATTTCACTGAGCGTAAGAGTCACAGCTGTAACCAGTATCACTCTGACCACAACTACCACTAAAGTACAGTAAAAGAGTGTTGTGGTATAGACCTTCTCATATGTAATATGCTATATAATAATAAACACCCAACATTTTTTAACATTGAGTTTTAAAATGTTTTGTTTTTATGTATAAAAATGTGACTTAAAGGGGTCATATTATACCCTATTTCTCCAAGTTAAACTAGTTCCCTGGTGTCCTAATGAACATGTCTGTGACAACGCTCTGTTTAGTAGTATCTCTTTAGGTGCAAGAAAAGAAAAGTAAAATGAAACTTAAGGGACATGAAATGACATCAGCCACAGAGGCTACTGGGAGCTAACAGCAGTTAGCATTTGGAAAAGTGATCATTTGCAGGCTCTAGCAGGCACATTGCCGTCATATATAACATGTATATACATAATTTATGTATAGTATAGTTTATGTATATAATTTTACAAAAATGTCTTCTTTTTCTTTTTTTTCTTTTAATGTTATTTATATTTGAATGCAAATTGCACCAAAGGGAGTGGCACTCAAATTTCGTTGTACAAAATACAATGACAATAAAAGGCTATTCTATTCTATTCTATTCTATGTATCCACTATACAGATAAATCCTCTGAGGCTGGAAGTTTGTGTAGAACTCTGTGCTGCACTGTGGAGCCAAGAATAGAACTTTTTGTGGACTTCACAGACTTCCGGTTTTCGGATAGTGCTGCCTTCGCCAGCACTCTCGCCTTTTTTGCGGAAAAAGTGGACAACAATTCCAAGAATTTAGCGCATTGTGACGTCCCAGTGAGTGCAGAAGTCAACATCACGTTTTATCACCTGTTCTTGGACCACAAAAACACGAGTGAGTCATCTTTTTTTACACTTTGCCGACTGATAGGGCATCAGAGTCCCAGATATAAGGATTTAAATGATTAAAAATATATTATGATTTTGCATAATATGTCCCCTTTAAGACTTAATTTGGCTGACAGCTTCATGTCCATGTGGTTTGACATTATGATTTTTAATCATCTATAGTCTTCTTTTTTTCTCTATTCCATGAAGAGTGTTCAGAATGAGACTGAATGTTTTTTTGCAAGGAAAGCTAACTTCATCGAAAGCGCACTTAAAAGCATCTTCATTGTTCAATTAAGACTAATTCAATTTCAACTTGCTTCTTACATTTCTTACATGTTTACCTCAAATATTGATATATCACAGGTGTCAAACTCAAAGCCCTTGGGCCACATCCGGCCCACCATGCAATTGTATTCGGCCCGCGAGATAAGATGAGATGTCTTTCCTGCTTCTTTTTTTTTTTTTTGCCCACTGACTCACTGTTTAGTACCATGCACACTTCAAGTTACCTCACCAGTAAAATTAATAAACAAATTAAGTGTGGACATTTGAAAAGACAGAGACGGAACCAGAGAGGGGTTATAAGGGGCTCAGCCTCTTATTTGTATTTGGCTCCCTCTCTTTTAGCTTTATTCATCTAGTAAAAAAAATATTGAGGACAGAAAATGATTGTGATTACAGGTCTGTATGTGCTGTTCTACTGAGGAAATCAGGCAGTACAGATGGAAATGGACAATGGAAAATGATTTGTTCTGAACTTTTTTCTATTTGACCTCATCTGGCCCTTGACTTGAACACAGTGTTTCACATCCCTGTTCTATATGGCTATTTCTTATACTTTATCCCGATATGTCCAGCTAGAAATCAAAGGTTTGTTGAGTCTTGTGGCCCCAATTTTGGTTAATAAACTATAATTGGACATTTACTTTTTGGGCAGGGACTAAACAAATCTCATTGACGCGAGATAATTTTTTTCCCAACATGCCAGTGTAGCTTTTGTACATGAGCGACAACGACAACAACAACAACAACAACAACAAGTATTCATTTATGTTGCAGACCTCAGATTTTGTCATCAAAAAAATATTTGCAATAAGGTGAAGTGTTGAGCAACAGCTTTGGATGGAACAGACTGACAACTCGGGCCATCTGGGTGTATATGTGGATCCATCTGGGTGCATGTCTCCTGAGGCAGGGAGTCAGTTTCTTTCAACAGTAGCTTATATTATGATGCTGTGCTTATCCGATCTTTCTTGCTCTACTTTAAATGCAAGAACACATCTTTGATTACTTTAAAGGGTAAATAATGGGAATATCAATGAGCATGTTCATTAAGATGCTTTGAAGCTGCATCTATTATGGGAATACAATATGTTAATAAAGACAAAAAAAACCATTAGATTAAATTATTGTGAATCCTGTCTTCCATGAAATAAAAAACACATCTTTACATGTTCTGAATAAGCATGGAGACTCGTGAGCATGGAAAGTCATCAAGAGGATTGGGTGGGCGTTCTTTTTCTTAATCATTCTACTCCACGGTGCAAAGATTGTATCTCATGCCTCCCATTGTATATTTAGTCAGTGTGAGGAAACAGCCAGTGACACATCTTCCCGCTGCTCCACAGACAAAGTGGTCTGGGGAGAAGGATGATCCAAGGACGGGGCTAAAAAAACAGAAGGCCTGGATCTCTTTGTCTCCTTGTAATATCGCCGGGTGGATTCAAACAGCCCCTGAAGCTGAGCTGAGCCGAGCTCTGAGCTGTGATCACAGCATGATAACCAGGTGGATCAATACATGTGTTGTAAAGGTTAAATGATGTTATGTTGTTCGTTGTTATTGGACATGGCATGTCACACTCCATGATACAGACACCTACTGCCCCATCCTCTTCCCTCTGCTGCAGATTGGGTTGAGGTGGAGGCCACGTGATGATACCAAGAAGAGGGTCAAGTGTTGAAGCTTTTGCCTCCGAGCCACTTTAACATCCAAGCTGACCACAGAGGTTTGTTCTAGCTTCAGTTTAAAGGTCAATCGAGAACATTTTTAACTGACGTACAGTGTGAAATGCCATTAGAGGACAATTACTGTATCTTAAAATGATGAGGCAATGACAACATTATCATATATCACCCAGTTGTCTTAGGTAAATAAGATTAAGATGAAAACAGTATAGGATTAATATTATAATCCAATTAATGTCGGCAAAATGTCAACAAATAAGTCACATCTTGGAGCTTGCAGAAAATTCCAAAATCTCAAGGTCATGAATTTTATGAGAGGGATATTCATACTGATCAATGTCATGATCACAAATCCTGTTTAATTTGAGTAACTAGTATGTGTTTCATACCTTACCAAGGTAAGACGTCTCTGCAGGACAATTTGCTTTAACAATATAGATTTGTGCACATAATTTAGTTAAAATAGCATAAAACTACAAAAAAAAAGCTACAGCAGGTGTTGTTAGAATTAGGACAATAAAACAAATTGCAATAACTACTATAGGTGCAGAATTTGGCATTTGTGATTTTGTGTCTCTTGAAAAACAAAGGTAACTGTTAGCAGGCAACAATGCATATCTTTTGGCATGTTCCCACTAACGTGTCTACTCGCCTCGGCGCGGCGCAGTTATTTTTGCTTTTCCATTAGCGATAGTACCTTGTACCTGGTACTTTTTTTTATTACCTGCTCAGACGAGGTTCCAAGCGAGCTGAGCCAATATTATGCGCGATGTTATCAGACTGCCGTGCACTGATTGGTCAGAGTGCCGTTACGGGAAGAGACACACAAATCAAACTGAACAAGGCCTAACTGTAGATCGGTTAAAAAGACATAACAATCTTGAAAAACGTGGGTTAATCGCCAACATTTAGCATCGAGGAGGTCCTAATTTGTAGTTGAAAACCAACCAAAACCGTGTAGGCGAGTCAGTGGAAAACACATGCACCAATTTGACTGGGGTTGGGTCAGTTTACCACAATTTGTTTCCGGTTTTTCAATCATATACATGCACTCACAATGATGTTAAGGTGAAATGTTGGGACCTCGGTGTGCGCAGACGTTCTCAAATTCCACATCCATCCCACTCTCTAGTTAATTGCATTTGCCTGCTGCCCCAGCTGTGCATCACTCACTGATTAGCAGGTGAGAACGAGAACCAGCAGCTCTGGTCCAGAGCAGACCAGGATCAAGTGGGACGGGGTCAAAGTTGTCCGACTAAACTATTTATCAGAAGAGTCTGCACACCCACACAGGTGTGTTTCACTCTGACTGATTAGAGCTCTGCCGATGTTGAAGGTGGGTGGTGCCGTGTTTTTGATGAGGTCACCAACAAATCCATGCACCAAAAGAGTATAAGTGTGAGTGAAACAGAACTAAAAGAGTGCACAAGACGTGAGTGGAGCATAGTTTCAACCTGCTCATGCACAAGGACTGGAAAGCAAAATAAAAGCGTGGGCTCAGCATATGGTTTTCCACCAAACAATAAAAATATATCCCTTGTGTCGTCCAGATGGCTTTTGTGTGCTAAAATGATGTTTGGAGATGTGTTGCTTGTCTTGTCAAGACAATACAGTGAGTTAATGGCTCTCAGTGTAGAAAAAAAAACACACACAAAAACAACAAAAATAGTATCGACTTCATCAAGGTCACACTCGCAAACACATTGTGAGCATATTTTGTCCTTATTAGTTTCTAGATTCAGTTTACAGCAAAAACAACTTATGAAGACAACACTGACACATTATACTTCATGTTTCTATAATGAGTGAATATTTCTACATATTTACACATGCAGCAGATGAGGAGCAACAACAATTCACTTTAGTCTCTGCAGCAGTTTAAGAAAATATATAATTTTTTTAGGTTGCTCTGTTTTGGTCTCCTCCGCTCCATGTCTCCATAGTGTAGGTGACTTTTTTTTTCGCCATGTTCTCAGGCTACTATCTGTGTGTTGTAAATTTGGCAGGTAGCGTATCCTGATGAGTCAGAGCTTTTTCGGCGTCTTCTGTTGATGGAGATGTGGCTGATAAAACTGTGCATCAAAGCCAAAACAATACTGATACTGGCAATAAAACAAATGAATGAGGTGAAATGAGCTGGTGCTGATGAAGACGTTTTCTATCGCAAACGTGTTTTTTTTTTTTAAATATGATAACAAATAATATATATATATATATTTTTTTAAATGATTAAAATTGATATATTTGCAATTTTGTGAATTTTGACTGTGTGGTTTGCTGAATTCATAAATTGTTGCTTGCTTCGGCGACCTTGAGTGTCATGAAAGGTGCCTTCAAATATAATGCATTATTATTATTATTATCATTATTATTATAAAAAGTGTTGGTTGAAAATATTGGCACAAAGCTAATTCCATACCATCCATCCCTCCTTCCTGCAGCAATAAATTAATATACATATAAAAAAAAGAGACATTCGCTATAGATCATGTTATAGTGAAAAAACAATCTTGTTATAACAAGAGACTGCTCTTATATATTATATATTATTTCTCCCCTGCAGTTCTGTGGTTCTGTACCATTCTCATTATAATAGTAATTTTATTCACTTTTAATAAAAACTAAAATAAAAACAAATGAAGATACTCTTCCAAAAAAAGGCCAAAGGAGTCACTGACCGTCTAATCAAATTACGTAGCACTCTTCACTATTTCTTTGCTGTCACTTATTAAACTGATTAGCTTTTCCTTTTCATTCATTGTTAGTACAAGGTGCTTACTCTAAAGAGGACAATAGCATACATTACCAGTCACATTACCACACCCAGCAATTAGCAGCTTAGCCTGTACTTGGCTGCATGTTGACGACGCCGACTCTTGTTTCTGAGGTGTGCAACGTGGCAGTCCTGGAGGATTATCAGTGCTCCAAATTACATAACTGAACTAATGAGATACATACTTCCACAGTTTCAACCCCTATTCCCACTGGGTGCCTCACTGGCAGAATGAAATATCCCACAGCTCCCTGTGGGCTCCCTGCACATCCCTGCTTGTCTGGGGAGAGGAGAGCAGAGGAGGCGAGGGAGCGCGCGGGGAAAAAATGTAGAGAGGGAAAATAAATGGAGATGTATCGTCTCCAAAAGGTCTGACTGACAAGTAGCTAATATGCTGTAATTGTTTAGCAAGTGGATCGGAGCTTCTCTCTACAGTGAACCAAGGTGAAAATGACTTCTCAGGCTAATTGTTTGTTGCACTGCAGGTTCCTTTCTGCCGCTGATGGCTCATTAAATAAGGGCTGAAAAAGGCTCAAATTGCTGTGTGTATGTTGGGGATGTATTTCTATCAGCACACCATATTGCACGGGGAAAATGGGCTGTTATAAGAGTTGCCTGTGGATAGGGACCCTGAATATTATTTCTACCAATTCAATACTAAACAGCGTGATTGTTGACTCTGTGATAGGAGTGAAACTGAGACCAAACAAGCACTTTGGGATGCAATAGCACTTAAACCACTGGTTTCCTCCACTTGCTCACACGGTGCAGAAAATTGAGGTCACGCTGTCATTTGTATTCATGGTAATACGGTACTGCAAATAATAGTGGGGTTTGTTTAAAGTTCCATGCTCCAGATGTGTGTTTATGCTTCTCAACCTGGCACCTAATTCATTCTGCACCAACGGCCATACTCCTTATAAATCTCTGCTAAAACCACAACCCACTGATTTATGCCAGATAAGAGGAACAAAGCTAACGTACTGTTTTGGTGCTTTTTCTCCTTGAATATGCCTCAGGTGACATTAGTTCAAACACAAGCGCCGCTAGTCACACCGGGTGTGTAAAATATTGGCCGTTTGTGTATGTTATTGCTGGTTTTATTTACTCCGTGTAATACTGTCATTGAGACAGTCCAATAAACAGGGACTTCACACGACTGTGTTCATCAAGGAGTGCAACTCTTCAAAAAGAAAACAGAGAATTTAAAGGAGACATATCGCCAGACACTGAAAACAAATTAACTAATAGGAGCAACAGCAGTCTTTGGCAGTGTAATGAAACACTAAACATAACTAAATTTGTTTGATATAACACAAGATTACCCCAATAAAAAAAGACTAGAGGGGACAGATTCCCAGCATTATTTATCATGTTACAATGAGCTTATCCCATAATTACCACATGGTAATTCCCTTATGGATGTCAACTGTGTTTTTCCCCCTCTCTCCCATCCAAATTAAAATCTACACAGGCTTCTTTATCATTCTGAATACTGTATATTACCTCCGGTACTAATGAGGCTTTTTAAAGACACTTACCTCAAAAAGCTAATTGTTTTTGTTTGATTTTGGTGACACTTTATCAAGACGGGCTCTTAATTAATAGCAATTATACATTAACTATTAAAGGAGGCACCTTATTAATTAATGGCCTGAGATGCAATTAAATTACAGATGCACACACCAATTTAGCAACCAACTTTCCTTAATCCTGTATAATTTCAAAGGGATTTCAGAAAGGGGGGAAAGTGATTCTATTATTAAGGCTGCAGTAGGTGTTAATTAAGAAGTAACAAGAGGGTGCATCTAATATGGACGCTGTTTCTATGTGTATGTGTGTGTGTGTGTGTGTGTGTGTGTGTGTGTGTGTGTGTGTGTGTGTGTGTGTATTTGGTACCTCTTTAGAACCGTTTTCTGCATAAACACGGACCTAGTCAGGACCACTAATCCTCATAGAGACCAGAACCTGGTCTTAATACCTAATGAGGAAGTACATCATTCCTGGAGGAATTGTGGTTAGGTTAATGTTAGGGTTAGGCATTAAAGGCGCTATATGTAAGAATGTGGCCAAAAACAGTTACTCCACTCAAATTCAAAATACAGAGGTCTTTTATGTTTCGTTTTCTCCTCCATTATAGCTCAGACTTAACTGGCAACCGGTGGTTGCTCGGCAGCTGAGACTCTACTGACTGCAATGATTGGTAGAAGGCGGTAGGTGGCGCCACATGCCAAAACACGGTTTCGAAACACAAACATGATTTGCGGTCTGTAAAAGTTTTTTTTTATGTGAATATTTTGGCTGTACTGTTGTTGTTGGTGAGTTCAGTTTGTTATATGAACATTATTCCTGAGTCTCTGTGACATATTAGGAGGATTTTATGGCCAGTAGCTTTAGATTTATTACATAATGCACCTTTAACTGTTATGGATAAGGTGAAGGATAACACTTTGTTTAGGCTGTCCAAATGTGTGTGTCATGACAGACATGGATTCAGGCTGGGTTTGTGGATGTGTTGAGTATTTACAGAAAGGCAGCATGGGTATTCACCCCACAATCCAAGGCCCCACAAACTATTATTCTGATGTGTTTACTTCTATTTTGATATATTTTGATCCCTCTATTGCTTTTTTAAGTGTATAATCTGTTTAAATCGGTATCTTTGGGGTAGTATTAACATTTCCCCTTCCTTTGCAATGAAGTAACCCAACAGATTATGATTTCTTTTGAATAAAGACACCTTGTATCTTCATGTTTCAATCGCTAGAGGAAACATTAGTATTGTACAAACCTGCAAACCATATATAGGTTCAATTTCAATGTATTTATGAGTATATTGTAAATACTGACATCTGGTATTGTCCAATATGATTGCAGGTGAGGCCTCTGAACTAACAGGTCAAAGTGTCAAAATGGCACAGTGTTTCTTGATTCTTCAAAACAGGCGTTGAGATTCTTGTGGGCAAGGTTTGCACTTTTATGCAATGTGGGATTTAGCTTGTAACCCATGGTAAAACCCACAATCTTTTAACATGGGAGACCAGGCTTCATATTTGCTGTTAAGGGCATTGGTTTTTGCCACTGATGTGGCTCACGATCCCTCCATTTTAAAGACGGTAAACAATACAAAAGTATTGCGTCACGGTGATGTTCTCGTAGAGGTGATTATGAGCAACACCATGTCTATGACCTATTGTAGAAAGTTGTCTTTTCATGAAAACTGTCTTTTTCTTTCTTTTTAGGCCTGTGTCATGAAGAAAACAACCTCCTCCAATGGTCGGGGTTGAAGTTAACGACAAAGAGCAGCACAGGGGACCTGAATGAACATTCACCATCTCCTTCTATCAGGTTTAGAAGCGCAATACAGCTCATAGGGGAATATCCAAGTCAACATGCACGCTGTCCGATTATGTTAATAGTAAATCCAATTATGCACTTAGAGCATAGTGCTTGAGAAGGAAACCAGTCTTATTGCCCATGGGGTTGTGCAGGAGTGGGACCAGTTTCATTTTGAAAAAAAAAAAAAAAAAAAAAAAAGCGAAAAGTCGAGCAGCTTTTCATGTTTGGTGACAGTGAATACACACAGTCATTAACTCAGTGTCTGTGTTTGCTGCATGAGTGTCAATTAAAATATTATCAGTGGTCAAACACGATGAAAAATCGAATTTGTTTTTACAAATAAGTAAAAGGTAAAATGAAATGATGATCAACAGAAAATGAGTCTCGTTGCTGCTGTTTAAATTTTTTGTTGGAGTTTTCGGTGAAATTAAACTGAATATTTTTCCGGTTTGGAACTTTTTAAAGATGTGACCTTGGACTGGAAAAAATGCAATGAATGTAATTTCTCTATTTCTTTGGCTAAAATTTCACATTTATTTTTATTGAGAACATGACAGTTTTCAGTGATAACAAAATAATTGTTTTGATCTGGTGTTTCTATTTACCCCGCCCCGAAACAAATTGTCTTATAATTGGCCTGTGGCCTACAATAATGTTTTAGAATATTCCTGCATTAGTATTACAGGCAGCCCCAGCCGTTCTGATCCATGTGATTCAGACGTTGTTTATGCTGCTCATGAAATGCCCTCTAAAACACCCAACTGTCTGTGTCCACACACTAATTAATGTTTACTAAACTTGAAAGCGTGTATAGGCTACACTGGGAACCATAATTACAAATGCGCCTTCAACAACAATTTGCTTCTCGGGTGACAGAGAACATAAAAAGTCTGTCTTAAATGAGCGTACAAAGCTAACAAACATGTATTTAAACTATTTCAAGCCTATTTTGATCCCCCAAGACATCCTATCAGTAACAAGCCCGCGATTGGAGAAGGAACTGCACAACACAGTCAAACCGGCAATTAGCGCAAATTAACAGACATTTTCAAAAAAAAAAAAAAAAAACGTCTTTGCTCAGAAAATGGCTGCTTTGTAGTTCAAAAAAAAATTCCCACTTTGGCCTTAGAGTGGGAGTGTTTCCAGCAAATGCTTAAATCCTAAAATAAGTACTGCAATCTTCTGGCACAGACACACTGTAATGCTTTAAAAACAATTTAGCAACTGTCATCGCTGTAATTACAGTAACTAATTACCATCCTCAGCAAACAAATAGCTTAACATAATACACAGACCCAATCAATTTTGAAGAAATGCAAATTTTGAGAGGGGTAAGGCAGGGTGGTGTGGGGGATTTGGGAGGTGGGGGGGGGGGGGGTGCATTTTGGCAAACCTGAAAGAATTACAGGGAAATAATACACTTTGTTTTATCCACACATAATTCCCAGGGAATATCATATCATAAATATTTGCATTCAGTTGTTATCAGGACATTTGCATTTGCCTCTTATCAGTCGGCAAGCCAGGCACTGGCAGATAGGGAGAGCTGCCTCCACGCCATACACACATTTCTAATGAGTCACGTTGCAGGCTGATATCATATTTTGGCTAGAACTTTATCACCAAAATGAGGAGGTCATTTTCTCCTAGAGTTGGATCATCTTGGAACTGTCTTTGAGTTTTTTTTTTCTTCCCCTCTCTGATGTGATTCAACTGAGATTCTTTTTTTTTTTTTAAAGCGCACAAAAAGGATTATTTCCTCTCCTCCCCCGTCCGCAACAGCCCCGTATCAGTGGCACGTATGCTTGCAATGATTATCATTCTGTCATAAAATATTTCAGTTTTATCTGAGTATTATTTTATTTGCCACAGCATCCCTTGGAACAGAGACTCTGGGGAAGGAGAGAGACACAGAGGGAGAGAGAGAGAGAGAGAGAGAGCTCATCTGCATGAACAGCAGTGGATGACAGGCAGTAAACTCTGCTCCACCATCTCATTTTAGTAGACACGTGCAACAGTTTCCAGGGGGAAAAATTAAAGTAATTGTTTGATAACATTTTCAAAAAGGTATTCCACAATAACAATTTCATGGTGCATTGCAGAGTATAATTATAAATCAGCCTTTTTTGCTTGGACAGCCAAGGAACACTGGGGGTCAAGTAAAGTATCCTAGTCAAATTCTACTCTCATTAGTGCAATCGCTTCTCTCTGCTAATTATTTCCTCCCTCTCTCCCTCTCTCTCTCTTGCTCCCTCACTCTGGATTATCCTGGGCAACAAGGAGCGTTGTTAGCCTGAATGGTGATTTAAATATACGTACATTTCATTATTTATTAAAACTGTGTTGTTCTTGCAAATGCATTTTTTCGCATTAATTACTGCTTGATGCGACCAATGTTAAACATCCGTTTGATGTAATGTAATCGCGCGCGCAAAAAAAAAGCATTTATGTGCATCCTCTGCTAGTTCTTCGCATTCGGGGCAGTTGACATGTTTTTCTTCTTCTTCCTCTCAGTTTGTAAGCAATTAAAAAAAAAAAAAAGCAAACTGCATTTGCCTGCCCACAGTGACGGAAAGAGGAGATGCTGAATAATTGAATTAAAAATACGCTGTAAGGGAAAGTATATGTGACGCATAAATGATTCGCTTTCCAGGTAATTCTCATGTAAATCTGAAACAGAAAAATACCAATAAAAATGACAGGGACTCGTGATTAACGGCAGACTCAAGCCAGGAAAATTATAGTGAAAAAAGTGACAAACTAAAACACAGTCATCTCTCTCGCTCCCTCTCATCTCGTGTTGGCTGTCTCTTTTTCCTGGAGTGGGGATAAGCTTTAAGGAAATGTGAGAGGGAATGTATTCATCTACAGCCCTGCCTTCTGGAGGTGGGTCCCAGAGTCTTTTTCCTCTGTCTTCATTATGGCTCGGTGCCTGCTGCAGCTTGGAGGAGGGCAGCTGGATCACCTTAAGGATTCTCCTTAAATCTTATCTCAGGCTTTGTTTAAACAGAGGAGGGGGGGACATTCCACTAAGCCCTGCTCTGAAGATCTATCACACAGCATTCATATAATCAACGGCTTCTTTCTTTCCATGCTGCAGAAAAATGCCGGCTCTTAATAGAATTTAAAGTGTTTCTGCAATATCGCTGCGGCGAAGACCATTTACGAGACATTTATTTTCAATCAAGCAAAAACTATGTTCCTAACACAATATTTAAAGGTCCCATATTATGCAAAATCAACTTTTTGATTATTTAAATCCTTATATTTGGTACTCTGGAGGTCCTATCAGTCGGCAGAGTGTGAAAAAATGTTTTCACTCATGTTTTTGTGGTCCTCCTCAGTCTAAGTACAGGAGATTGTTGTCTCGCGGAGCTCCGCTTTGTCCGAGAGAGTGCTGGCGAGGGCAACGGTATCCGAAAACCGCAAAAGTCCGCAAAAAGTAATATTCTTGGCTCCACAGTGCAGCACAGAGTCCTACACAAACTTCTAGCCTCGGAGGATTTATCTGTCCAGTGGATACATGTTATATATGAAGGCAATGTGCCTGCTAGAGCCTGCAAATGATCACTTTTCCAAAATGCTAACTCCTGTTAGCTCCCAGTAGCCTCTGTGGTTGATGTCATTTCCTGTCCCTTAAGTTTTGTTTTACTTCACAGGTAAACAAAATGAATTGAAGATGACTGAGTTCCATTTAGCTTCCTCGGTTTCACACTGTCCTGACACATGAACTTGAACTGCAAAGCCTGTGCTTTTACTGCTAAAATGTCAAAATAGCTGTCATGCAAAGTGGCCCACAAAAACAGACTAGCAAAAAACAACAACATGCTTGCTAAGTGTGCAGCTTTTTCTGTGACACGCTGTAGACGTCATTACACACCAGCGAGGGGCCGGCCTCAGTCACTCAGCCTGAAGTCTGCCTGTGTTGGTGGTGGCCTCCAGTTCTTCCATTAGGCCTGAGAATCCACGCGCCAAACAATGATGTACTGTATTTATGTCCACATCACCAAGAGCCATCAACTGTTATTCCAGCTGGTGAACTCAGAAATGTCTCCGTCTTCGCTCATCTCGGCGCAGCCATCAAGTCATTTTTCCTACACTTCTTTCCAAACATTTCTGTCTCTTTCAAATTTGGCGAACAGAGGCCCTTTCTTTGATTCAAGCTGTACGAGACGACTTTCTGGCTCAAACCTGTCATTGTGACGTTAAAAGTGAAGCGTAAGGACAATAGAAAAAATGACACCATCCACAATAACTTTGGTCTACGTGATTCTTGCTTTCATTGTGTTCTTCTCTTGGCCACCAGAATGCAGTATTATGGAAAAATGCCACCTCAGTTTACAGGACATTTGCTTTTCCTCCTGGGGCTGCTTGTTGGGAATTTATGTTTTACACATGACTGGGATGATTTTGCCATAGGGCTGTTTATAATGACACAACACCAACTTTGAGGAAAAGAGCCTGGAATCACCTGGAACCGCTTGGCACATGAAACTTGACTGTTTCCTCTCTTTAACTCTCTTTAACACGTAAGCCTCAAAATGTCTGCCTGGACTTTTCTTTTTTTGCTTATTTCAACCATAAAAGAGCTAAAAAAATTATTTTTGTCCATTTTTCCAGAATAACTCAATATCGGGCACTTATTTACAATTTACTGCATGCTGAAATGGTGCATTAACAACTTAAAATTTAGAAAAACAAATACACTGTAATTACACAATTAAAGTAGTTATACATGCACTAACACCAGATGTTGCATGTTAAACAGTATAATTAGAAATTTAAAATTTTAAAATTGTTTTGGTTTTTCCTCTACATTGTTTCTCCCTGCAACAGCAACAGTGTAATGACCGTAATAACCCCATGTTGGCTTTGACGTGCAACTTCTCAGCTTTCAGAAACCATTGTAATTTTTCCGATATCACAAACCATTGCGTACTTACGGTAATGCAAACGTGTCGTCAGCGATATGCTCTGTGTTGAAAGGTTAAAACAGTTTTATAAAAATGTATTAACTTTCAGTTTGAATACAAATACACATATAATGTGATTACACCATGTAGTAATAAAACACCCTGATTTTACATTAAATTGACTATTTAGAGCAATAATTTAAAGTAATTTAATTGTTAATGGGTAATTTAATAGTAAATACCTCGCTGGAACATTCATTATTAACCTTTCAACACATTAAGACTTGTTGGTTTTACATATCATGGTGACTTGCTATAGATGAGACACACGTGTGATACATTTCGAAGAGTGTACGACTTTTATGTATAAATGTACATAATGTATGTACACATACACAGAGTATGGAAACATATAGGTAATATATGTATAGGTATGTTTCACGTTATTATATATTATCTTTATTTCAACACTGAACTGTAAAGAAAAAAAAAAAAAAAAAAAAACAGCAACAGCAACAACTAAATGGCAAATCAGAATAAATAACGTGTTCGTCTTATTCTTCAGACACCCAATATGGAATAATTTGCGCGCGATGTCATAATGAACCTAAAGTGTTCCATGTAGCACCACATAAAATTTTATGACACAAGCATAATGACCCATTCCCATTTTGATATGAATATCCTCTCAGACTCTGTGTGTCTATCATATTTCCCCGAGAGCCATTTAACCATCATCAGCAGTCAATAAAATATATTAAATTAATATTAAATTATAATTTATTCAGGCCAAATATTTTTATTTGTGTGTCAGACTACAGATATGTGCAGATATGTGCAGATATGTACATATACGTGCAGATATGTGCAGATATGTGCAGATATGTGCAAATATGTACTTCTGACTGAAGCACATATTTTACCCTATAGTATATGGAGTATTCGTACTGGATCATCAAGCAGGTAATTTGTTTAAAGTTCTTCTGCCTTCATGTTATGATCTAAACACAAAGTCCTTCAAGCCCCTCATTCAACATTTCCCCTGCCTCCTGCAGACAAGTACAAGTATGCGCTGCTTCGATTCACATGGAAGTTGGATTTAATTAAACGGAGCACAAGAAAAACCCATGGCATTCCAATGGCGAGCAGACTATGTGCCTACGCCTGCTAATATGCACTGTGCTCTTACAAATTTTCGTCAATGATACCTTCCCGGGATCAAGTTCAAGGTTTACATTTGTGAACAGCTCTGAAAACTGACATTTAAAAGGCCCCCGAATATCAGAATGCAGAGAGGAGAGAGGGGTGACTGCAGATGTCATCCTAACATCCACGCTGGCACTGTATTTACATGGGTCTTCATCATTTTCTGCAGTTTTGCAGTGTGATTATGTCTCAAATTGATTGTTGAGCACGGTCCTGTAACTCTGGTCGGACGGCGCCTGCACATGTGGGGTCGGCAAATGAAAGGCCAAGTTACCAGCTGCTCTCAGAGGGGAGGGGGCTGCGCTGTCCGCATCAATTTTTACCACTGGTGAGCTGCCATATAACCAAAGTGCTGCTAATCGCAATCTCACGAACAGCTAAAGGCCCTCGCAAATGAGCGCAGATATCGTATTATGTTGTTTGCGGAGAGCAGCAGCCGCGTGTCCGTCCAAATCGTGAAGAGTGTCAGGCCAGCCTTTGTCTGAGGAGCTGAGTTTGGCCAGCAGTCTGGCCCCAGCAGAGACCAGGATCTCTAGGATTTGAGTCGAGCTTGAGCAGCTTTTAAAAATAAGCTTATTGGGCAGACAGTCATACATTACAGCAGTGGATCACAGTAAATAGGAAGTTTTGCAGGACAGAATACAGAATCTAGGTAGCAGTTACTGGGGTCACATGACCTCTGGCTTCATGTGTATACTTTCTTTTCGTCAAGAGTACAATTTCAAAGGTTTTACTTGTAATTAAGTACAAAAAACCCCAAATTAAAATCTGGAGACTTAAGCATTCAGAAAATATCTGTTTTATCACTGCTGCACAGAAGAAATACTTTAGCAGTTGAATGAAAAATTTAATATATTTAGCTGTTTGCTACCGACATTTACTTGGACTTAAAAATGTAATTACCCCTGAAAGTTTCATCATTTCCCTTAGTGTTCCAAAAGTTTCCCTTTAAAGGACAATTATAAGGGAAAAAAGCTGAACTATATGGAAACAGCAGATACTGTAATAAGTGCATGCATAACTATTAGTTGGAATATAAATCTGTTTTTCACTTTAATGACAAAAAAAAGAGATTTAGTTTAAAAAAATATAGGTTATGTCTTTATCCTAGACCGACAGTTTAGTTATCTTAAGCAGCACTTGTATGTCTATTATCAATAAATTCATATTCAGTGCCCTGAGATAATGTATGTTGTGATTTGGCGCTCTATAAATACAATTGAACTGAATATAGTCAATGGTGATAAATGCTTCTATGATAGAAATATGACAGAATAAAAAAGTTATGCATTTTCCTTCAAGTTGAAAATACATAAGTACACAGTACATGCTAATTGTGCACTGTAATACGGTACTTGACGACAAAGAATAAGCGTATGATTATGTGTGGTTTCTTGTCATCGTGGCTAGATCAGTCGTAACAACAGATTAAAGGGATTTGGATATTTTTATGTAGCGGCGCACATGAACTTCATATGCTCAATCGGTGTGTGTCACATATTAAGAACCTTAAGTGCACTGTCTGTTTAGAGAGGGAGACAAGAGACAATGATTGTTATTTATGTTTTTACAGTGAACGGGGACAGCAGAGTAGCTCTCAATAACAATAACATAATCAATAACAATCTTACTGTATGCTATATTCTGAAAATGTAACCTTTTGTTTTCTTTGACACAGCTTTGGTGCTGTTGTGTGGAAATGATAAAATATGTACCACAGAAAGGGACTGTATACACTCCCACCCTCACTAAACTAAATTACCTTTTTACATTAAAGGTCCCATATTATACCCTATTTATCCAAGTTAACCGAGTTCCCTGGTGTCCTAATTTGGCAGCCCTAATGGGCTGTTTTGGCAGTTCAATCACCCTGCCAAAACAGCCCTGTTCACAATGCTTTTTTAGTAGTATCTCTTTAAAAAAAAAAAAAAAAGTAAAACTTAAAGGTGAAGTAAGTAGTTTATAGTGCCATCTAGAGGAGAGGCTGAAATTTACAACAAAGAACTCCTGCTCTGCTCACCCCCTCCCTTCCCTGAGCGCTACGGTATCCTCAGCTGGTCAAATGTCGTCCTCGTCGTCTTTCTCCGTGTCAGCAGATGAGGTTCGTGAGGCGAGGGAGAGGGCGAGCTACCGCGGCCGTAGCAGACGAAGCGGAGAGAGTGGAGGCGGGACTTCCGCTACAAGTAAAGAGACGCTTGATTTGTTCTCTCGCTTTTGTCCTTACAGGCTCCGTAGAAACATGGCGTCAGTGGCTATGCAACCGTGGCCCGCGACGTGTTATTTGACATGACTTTTTGAAACACTACGAAAATGAAACAAAAACTATTATACATCGACTAGACAATGCAGGAGCACATAATATGTATAAAAAAGTGGATTTTGGGTTATATAAACCCTTAAATACTACACAGTGTCCCTTTAAGGGACAGGAAATGACATCAGCCACAGAGGCTACTGGGAGCTAACAGCAGTTAGCATTTGGAAAAGTGATCATTTGCAGGCTCTAGCAGGCACATTGCCGTCATATATAACATGTATCCACTGGACAGATAAATCCTCTGAGGCTGGAACTTTGTGTAGGACTCTGTGCTGCACTATGGAGCCAAGAATATTACTTTTTGTGGACTTCAGACTTATGGTTTTCGGATACCGTTGCCCTCACAAGCACTCTCGCGTGTTTTACGGACAAAGCCGAGATCTGCGAGACAACAATTCAATTTATCTCCTGTACTTAGACTGAGGAGGACCACAAAAACATGAGTGAGTCATTTTGTAGGGCCTCCAGAGTCCCAAATATAAGGATTTAAATGTTTAAACAGTTGATATTGCATAATATGGGACCTTTAATAAATCCCTCTCTCTGAGCCAATCTGTACTATGTTTCATGTTTTCAGAGTGGTCATCTTGTGCTATGCTTTGGAAATACGAAGCCACCCTCCGCCATGACAGAGCCATCAACACTCTCTGTAACCCTCTTGCTGGGATGTCGCACACACACACACATTGAAAATTGACTGTTTGGGGCAGGGGAAATAGCATATGATGGAAGACAGGGACAGAGATGGGTGGAGTCTGGCTGATTATGTGATTGTGACCATTCTGTTACTGAAATGCTTTCTTCAATCCCACCGATAACATCATCCTTGGGCTTTATCTTTGTTCTTGAACTTATTTTAAACATTCCCCTCTTGCTCTCTCTTCATTACATACTGTCCTCAGCTTTTGGCAACCAGTTTCATCACTGGCGACTTATCGCATACATCCTTCCTTTCTGTCACTCTGTTTATTGTGTGGCAGGGATTTTAAGATTAGCTGTTGCATTCTCCCCTTAACACTACGGCGTAATGAAGGCTCGATGCACCAAACCAGTTCTGGCTTGTGTGCTCGAGATATTTATTTATAGTTGAAGTAAATTAATTGGACTATCTACCGAAAGATAGCAGAAAACTGACATGTGTTTAATTTGAAATCAGCAATGTATTTTTCTTCCTATAATCCCACAGTAAATACACTGTGTGTTCTACATGATGTTAGCATTCATTTACATACACTATACAGTAGGTTGGAGAGTATGAAAGGGTGTTTGATGTTGGTTTGATTGAAGAAGAAAAGAGTGTATTGGATCAGCTGATATGGAGTCGTCATAATAGAACAAGACCCGGTTGGTGTTTAAGGCACACGGCTTGAATGCAGCTCCTTATTTACTGTAAAGAAATCAAGGGTTTATCGTGCTGATATCTGCTGTACACAGTCCCCTAAATGGCCCCTTTACAACACCATGAATGCTCTATTACAGGGCCATTTAAAAGCATCATGAATCAGTGCATGAAGAAATAAGAGTCTAATGCAGGGGTGTCAAACACAAATGACCTCGGGGGTCACTGAGGGTCTGGCAGGAGGAAAAAAAAAAAAAAAAATGTTTTATGAAAAACCAACTGTTCAGTATAGGCGTGAACATCACGATATTCCATATTAATATCGCAATAATGAAATACTGTAGGTGACATGATGGTTCATAGAATTTCAAAATAAAAGTGTTTGTTTAGATATTTAATGCTATTTAGTTCACAATTATTATGTAAAATGAATCTAGACAAATAAAAAAAACAACAATAACTCATCATGACTTCATATTAAAGTGGTGGGTGGCAGGAAAATCAGGAAATCGTCTGACGGGGCCACATTTGGCCCATGAACCGCGAGTTTGCTGTTATAGACAGAAGTCTCCCCCCATTTACATTTACAAATAAAAAATAAGCACATTCTTGCATTAATTTAATGAATTGCAATTATTCAGTTCAATTCAATTATATTTATCAGTCAAAATAACCCCTTATCACTCCATGTTTATTAAATTCTTTTTAAACCAGGGATGTCAAACATATGTCCCACGGGCCTGAACCAGTTCCAGATACATGTGACTTAATGTAGATCCACTGTGACGTTGTAATGCAGACGTGTAAATGATTACCTTAGGCATAATATTGTTGAAATTGCACCTATTTTTCTCAAGAAATTTGAGGTTGTTCATAATTTATTTGGTAAAAATAGACTTTAAAGGGGACATATTAAGCAAAATGAACTTTTTCATCATTTAAATCCTTATATTTGGGACCTATCAGGTCCTATCAGTCAGCAAAGTGTGAGAAAAGATGACTCACTCATGATTGTGTGGTCCTCCTCAGTCTAAGTACAGGAAATGAAACACGCAATGTTGACTTCTGCGCTCACTGGGACGTCACAATGCGCAAAATTCCTGGAATTGTTGTCTCGTGGCTCCACAGTGCAGCACAGAGTCCTACACAAACTTCCAGCCTCAGAGGATTTATCTGTCCAGTGGATACATGTTATATATGACGGCAATGTGCCTGCTGGAGCCTGCAAATGATCACTTTTCCAAATGCTAACTGCTGTTAGCTCCCAGTAGCCTCTGTGGGTGATGTCATTTCCTGTCCCTTAAGTTTCGTTTTACTTTTTTTTAAGGTGGACCTAAAGAGATACTACTAAACAGAGCGTTCTGAACAGGGCTGTTTTGTCAGGGTGATTGAACTGCTGTGGTGCTTCATCCTTATGGTATTTTGACCAAAGCATGTCACAGACATGTTCAGTAGGACACAAGGGAACTAGTTTAACTTGGAGAAATAGGGTATATTATATCCCCTTTAACTCACTTGGGATCAAATTGTGCTGTATGTGGCTCCTAAAATGAGTTTGACACAGCTGGTCTAATGGTTTGATCTCAGATTCTAGAATATGCGACCAGTCACATATTTTTAGCCTGTCATCATTACTTTTCACCTTCTTCATCTGGGTAAAAAATAATAACTATGAAGGCACAAAATGTATATTGTTTCGGTCAAGTAAAAAGAAAAAAAAAAGGCTGTTTGTGCCTCAGATCGAGGTTGAGCAGTTCAAAAATTACATTTCCCATGACTGAAAACACTGCTACTATCTCGAGGTCACTGCTCTGCACCCACTTAAGATTTCGCTGATTGTACCACTTTTATTGTGTGTCACTGATAAAGACAGAAAACACAAGGTCATCATATGATGATACGTCAACGCTAGAAATCAATTAATGTTGGATGTGAAAAGCTTACAGCTTCCACGCAGAGTGATAGGGTGTCTTTTTCATCTACATCATATCACCCCTTGTCTGCACCACAAAGATGTAATTGCATCACTCAACAAGCAGGTTAAGAGACGAGGTTGGCAAAATTAACATTTTTTCTTTCTTCCTTTTTTTTTTTTTTTAACTGCAGATTTCCCTAGTTGTTTTAATAACCCATCTCAAACCTGTGATCTAATCTACGGGAACAGTGGAAGTAATTAAAGTTTAAATTAATTACCGTCTGAGCCTGATATTCTAATAACAGCTTTAAGTTTTGTAGCAGGAAGTTGATATTTTGTCATCCGTGTTTTATCTCACACGGCCGTGCGTGATTGTCTGCTCTTACAGATTATTAATGTAGCCAGGAAGGGAGCAGGAAATGGCAGATAAAGGCGGAGAGACTTTCCTTTCTTGCGCTCCTCCTGACCAAAGTGGCCCCTCTTGACAGCTCCAAGCCCCTCCTCCCCTCCTGCCTTCCTCCTCCACCAGCCCTCCTCTTTTAACAGTCCCTTTATCATGACAGTATTTAGAGGAGATACGGCAAGACTGAGCAGGCCTTATGACTGCTTTTGATAGAAATTATACAATTGTTCATTAGTGGTTAAGATAATACTTTGCACACACACACATCCTCTGCTCCACTTTCCCTTTGGGATCTCATTTAAGACCCGCGGCGTTCCGCAGTGCATACTTCAGGGGCTGTGGATGTGACACCACGCAGGACCCGCTGCAGACAGTGCAGCTGGAAATGTCAAGTTAAGTGAAAGGAAGTGTTGGGCCTGCACACTCTAGTAAGCAGGGTATGTACCTCCCTGTGGGGTGGGTGGATGGGGGGAGAGAGTGGTGCTCCCTTCGCCTGGGTCTGTCATTCTTACAGCAGCTATCATGTTTTTAATGGAAAATGGTCAAGTAAAATCAAATATTAAGCTTTGATAACCATGGTGGTGGAGCAGTGGCTTTTGAAGTGGAAAAAACCTTTCAGCTTTCTCTACAGTGTATCTCTAACTCAGGAGTCTCAAGTTGACTCTTGTTTGGTCCAGTTCCCCCTAAAGATAAATTTAACCTCTGGATCCTCTGTCCGCCTACAAAAAGATCTCATCAATCTAAGCTCAGGACATTTCAGAGCTTACTTTCTGCACTAAGCGGTATTTCTGTGCAATTACTGATCCATTTTTCTGTTACATGTATTGCGTCGTCGTCTACTGCTGCTGCTGCTGCTGCTGCTTCTGGGTTGAGCAGTCCCATTTCTATCATCCACAGCTCTGAAATCCTGTGTGTGTGTGTGGTTTGTGCATATAAATAAAAACTAAAGTAGAATAGGGTCAGCTATTAACCATAAGAATAAAGGTATTCATACATTATTTTGTCAAACCCAAGAAAAAAAAAAACAATGAAAGAAGATAAAACATAGCTTCAAATTATGTTAAATCAAACATAATACAACAAAAATCATTATCTAGGAGCATATTTAGAATTATTTTTTATACAAACTGATACATTTACATTGGTTATTGAGGTGATGTTGATATTATCTTTAGTTTTTTGGAGATTCAGATACATGATACTGTTGATAGGATATAGAGTGGACTGTAATCCTCTTGTGTAAATTCAATCATTTGAAATGTGTTCTATGTTGGAATGTGTAGCTCATGATGTGGCAGCAAAGTTATCACTGCTGTCAAATATTATGTGAATTAAAGCTTTTTCTTTGTTGTGAAGAGTACAATTCAGTGAGGAAACAGTGCCGTGAGAGCAAAAGTCTACAGGGGATATTGGTATGGTTGTTGTCTTCTCCAGCATGTGTAACACGCTGAACTCTTGCTGTTAAAATGACATGTATTCAGTTTTTTTTTTAATATATATAAATAATAAAAATCCTTACAGGAGAATGAGCTCATAAAGGTATAGTCTCATGTCTTTTGTGAATTAAAAGTATTTCACGGTGGATTTCTCTTCTCAAAAGGAGTATCATTTATAATGAGTTTGAATCCACTGCACTGTAGAAGAAACCATAAAATAAGTGGTCAGTTTGTCGCACTGTAAAGAAAAAAAATAAATCACAGGAGAACTCATCATTCTCGCCAAGACTGAAGTTGGGTGACAAACAGCCACTTTCCCCCTGTCTCCTGGATCAGCTATAAGACGATTTCAATGACATGCAGAAGATCAACTGTTGGGAGAGTGAGGACTGCGAGACAGGGACTTAGAATCACGGCCGGATCAGAATGAGATGAACATACAATCAGAGGCAAAGCCACACGGGCTTATCTGCCCTTTCACGATGGCTGTCATCATTTGAGAGTTCCCTCGGCTGCTCCTCCGCCAAGATGAGAAGGCTTTTCTGGCAGAACCGGAAAAAAAAGTTTCTCATTTTCTGCTTCAGGAAAAGTTTTGGAGGAAACTTGCAGTGCCCCACAAAGGAACGCATGAAAGTCATCCAGCAAAAATGAGAAGTCAGGAGGTGTCAACTTGGGAGAGTATAACAGAATCAAATACAAGAAGGGTGAGATATCAGCCGCAGGGCATACAGAATAAGATTTAATAATGCATGGATCTGTGGAAGCTTGGCTTTAGAACACATGTACGGTTTTATAAAATAAAGTTTTCTCTTTTTTTTTTCCAATTACAAGCTGCTCCTCTCTTCCGCCATCTCTCAATTAGATCAATTTATCTGATATTGGTGAACATTAAATTCCACTTTCGCTTCCAAGCTCTCCTGCTGTGATACTTCACGAGAAACATACCGCGTGTAGCTTAATGTAGCTTAATGTAAACCTGCTCTATCCTTCCAAAAACAGAGCCTCCTCCCTCGAGTGTCATTCTGATGTGCGCTACTGATGGACTGCCGTGCACGCGGCATATGTCACATATACTTCTTTCAAAGCTCCATTTGGCTTTAGCATTGTCGGCCTGTGTGGGAGATCTGTAACATGAAATGGCTCCATTTCAGCGCACATCACTGAACATATCCCATACAAGGCTGCGGCCAGTGTTTATAGCTTACCCCCTGTGAAGTGCTGGCATCCAGTAGCGGCTCTATATCTGAGACAGTATGGTGGCTGTGTTGTCTTTTCCCATGCGAGCCCTGCTATGCAAGGTGATTAGAGCATTTGTGTCTGTGGCTGAGAGGACAGATGGAGCAACAGAGGACTTTATGGAGAGGCTATGGTAATTAGGAGTGAAAGGAGAGAAAATGGCAGCTTCAGAGCAACTGGGTTCAGGGAGAAGCTTTAAACAACACTATTCAAGTGGCGCAGGGACTTGGATGCCCTTTGGCCAGTTAACATGGCATTGTTTTCTTCATGTTAACATGTTTCCACATGCTGTGAGGTTCTCCCCTCACTATCAGTCCTGCAGTGCTAATACTGTTTGTGGTGCATGGGCATAGTTCTCCTTTTTATGAGCGACAAGTACAAACGGCTAAATTCAACGCCATAAATGGGACACAGAGCAGTTTTATGGTTTTCACGTGGAAATGCATGGATTATTGTAGTCATGCTGGTATGAAAATCCACAAAACTATAGGCATTTAAAACTGATCAATGCCATAAAGTACAAGGTAAATGGTTTGTGTTTATATATATATATATATATGTATATATATATCACTGTTTAAGCTGCTTTACAATACAGTTTTTGCCATTTACTCACAAATTCACAATTTTGTGCTCAGACGCTGCCGGCACAGCCATCATGCTGTTGAAAGACGACTCGCTCTACCACTGATCCACCGTTGACCATTCATCTTAACTTGTTTTTGTTTTTTTTGCAATTTGTTTGAACATTTTTAAAACTGTTCTTAGTCTCTTTTACTTTGAAAAAAAAGAAAGAAAAGAAAACAAATATGTCCTTTAAACACAGCATTAGTTCATCATTGTTGAAATGTAATCATCCGCACACACCGAGTAAATGATTATTCATCCATTAATCATTTCGCAAACTATCAATCTCCAGTGCCGTTGAATAGCCACAGGACCTGCAGCCAGTAGGTTGCCGGTGAAATGATGGCACAGAAATGCCCATGGGGCACATATTAATGAGGCTACAGTGAGAGATAACAATTCACTATTTAAACAAATTGCATTGGTTTAATTAATTAAGCTCGCATTTATAAACATTCAGCACTTCTCGCTCCAAATGTGACCTACCAAATGTTTGTGGTTGACACTTTTTTCATATATATTTTTTTTTTACTTAACTATCACTCATACCCTAAATTGGTTGGTCACTCCAGTATTGAACAATAGGTCAACATCGGTACAATCCAAACTGTGAATGAGGCTCTGTGATCACAGACTGATAGATGTGTGAGGTTTTATGTTTTTATTTGTCTTCTCTTTTCTCTTCTGTCTTTTTTTAACATCAGATGAAGGACTGAAACACCCCACAGTGGGACAGTAGATATGTAAAGAAACAGTGGTACAACTGACTAAATGTTTAAATATAGATTTTGCTGTGTGTAGCTGTGGTTAGCTCGTGGCGGTTTTTCTTGTCTCTGTTATCTCATGCACCCAAGTTAAGGCGAGGCAACAATGGGCCCCGATGTTGATTAATTCCTTTATGACGGAAACGTATGTGGACACGCTTACAGCTTTATATTGTCAATATGCAAATGTCGGTGTTCCCGCGTGGATATGGATTGATCACATTCGGAGCAGCCAAATTGCTCTGCCATAATCATTTTGATGTTAACGATGTCTGCAGAAGTGCAGCGTCACCCCTGTGATTTAATCAAACCTAATTTGGGTCACTCGATTTTGGATGCAGCTGAGCACCTCAACATCATCATTAAACTCCTTTAACCCAACCTCTGTGCTCACTTCCTCTCCTCTGAGTCCTGGAACCTGGCAGGCTGCAAACAGCTGCTCATCATCTGTCTTGTCACAGCCCGTCCCGCATTTGGACATGGGCCTGCACATCCACATCGAGGTTTGGTTCTGAATTTCACCATGATCCGAATCAGAAATGAAACTTTGTGTTTAAGATTTCACTTCCAAGCTCTCGCTGCCTGTGGGACCTGCTCCTTGGGCTTTTCATCAGCTGCCATTTTCGACGGCATGCAGTAATTTCATGGCTCATTGCAAGCGCTGAAAACCTTTGAAACTGCAAATGTTAACTTTGCCTGGCCTGGAGCCATTTAGGAAGCGATTAATTTAGCAAACAGAAGTGAGCCACTTTCTCCTCCTAGCTTGCGCATAATTTTGGGGGGCTTCTATCTGTATTTGAGTAAGAGTGAGCAATGTAATGACGGTTCCTGTAATTGTGGCAGTGTGAAAATGGTTCCTACCTCAGCCTCCACTATCTCACTCATCTCTCCTGGCTGAGCCTCGACAGCCTCGTACAGTGAGAGCACATGCAGATTGAGAAGAGGTGGAATCACTTACAACATGCTTGACCTTATTTCTTGTTCCGCGTTGTTAGAGCATGTTAAAAGAGAATGTTTGTTTGCTATTTTCAGCACCGTGGCAAATGACACCGTCCTCATATATGCAAGCCACTGACTGAACAGGCATTTTCCTGATGGTGACAATGGCGCTTATTTGATAGCGGCGCGATACAGATGCAACAATTCAATTTATAGAAAGAAGTGGAGACAGTATTGGAAGTGTGAAGCTCCTTGGCTGTGGTGTGCTCAGGAAATAGTGCGGATCCCAGTGAGAGGCTCTCAGTGTTTGCCCAGTATTCCTGGAGGCTTGTTTTGTCACAGACTCTGTGCAGCTAGGCATGGGAGAGGCAGAAGGCAGCGGGTCGGCCAGCCTTCCCCCACAGCTGTCCTCCTCCATCCTGGCATTCAGTTCCACCAAGCCAATATGAAAACAAATTCTCTGTCCTCTTTGCAATTAATTTTCTTTTGCCACAGAAAAAAAAAAAAAATCAGTCTTGACAACATAACATATAGCAGGTTGTGTACAGAAAATCTGGCTGTACACAGGAGCGGAAAAAAAAAAAAAAACCTCACAAAAATCTGTTTGTCCTCCAAGAGTAATTTTTCACACTGCTGGGAGCAGTTGTCTGACACATATTTTTCTTCGTGTGCATATAGATCAGAGCAGACTAATAAAGTGTTAGACTAAAAAAATGTCACAGAGTATCGTTTGTGTTCATATTAATGTCAATATGTTCTATATACTTGGTTGTTAATAATTCATTGCAAGACTAATCCGGGAACATTTCACTATTAACCATCAAATTGGGCATCAAATTGTACAATAATGAACTAGCGCATATGCAGGGAAAAGTGAAGTGGGTCAAAGGGCAAAGATGACAAAAGAGAGCACGGTGGGAGTAATAGGAAAACACGATGACAATGATCTAAATTTCTATTTCGCCCCTCACATTTACACCATGCCTCAGTTTGTGTGTGTGTCTGTACTGTTAAGGAAATGACTGTTTCCTTACCTGGATGCCCTGTAACCACATCTGCATCCTGTTTTACCACAGCCACACAGCAGTCTCCCCCTACACCATTAATTTCCCTGAAAGCCATTCACAATAACTATGAGATACTGGGCAGCAGTGTTCAAACGTTTTTCTTCCCCCCTTCTTATCATAAAGGTCCCACATGTCTTGGCAATATCCCCAAAATAAAAAAAAAGAGAGAAGATACATTTGTCCTAATTACGTCCCTCGAACAATGTTGTTTGACGGCCAAAGACATCAAATTAAATAGTATTTTGATTCTGCAAAAGTGGTGTCAAGGTCTTATATTTTCATTTCAGGTACGCTGACTGATAAACATGAGGTAGCGAAGAGTAATTATAGGGAGGAAATGACATCAGAAATTAGGCAAATTGTGAAAAGGTTTGCTTTTAAATGGGTTTAAGCCGTGAATTAGAAAGACCATTAACTGGGAAGAGGCAGGTGTTATCCTCAGCGTCCAAAACAAAACAAAACAAAACAAAACAGCAAGAGAGAGGAGATGCAGGTGTGTGCTGTTATCTATAAATAATCCTATGTCATTAGCAAGTAAAGGTGCATTTAGAAAAAATTGTAGTAATGTAATGTAATGTTCAATAATTAAACAACAACTACAACCTTCAGCGCTGAAACACTGTCATTATAACATCAACTAATGAAATGTTGTTACACATATTGAGATGACATTTTATAGGGGGGAAGAATGGTTAAAATCCTCAGATACTGTCACTGACAGACACTTGCAATGTTTCAATAAAGCCTCAGTGTGTTCCAAACTCTCACCTCCTCAGCGCCCATGCCCCCTTCTCTGCAAGTCCACATCAATTCAAATTCAAAGGACTTTAAATTGTACCAAAAGCAAACAGTCGCACAGTTGACTCCACCAGGAATCAAAAGGCAGTGGATCTGAGTCTCATTCCAATGCATTTTATGTTACCATAGTTTTTTCCCCCCTTCTTTCTTTCATTTTTAATCAAACCAGTGTCTGGTCTTTTCATGAGCCCATTGAAATTTAAAGGTGATGAGAGGTCCTCTCTCTGATAGGACACAGGGCCAGTATGGTGATCAGACAAAATTACATCAAGTTTTTTCTCTCCTTGACTATGTTTTTTTTTCTTTTCTTCTTCCTCTTCTTTCTTTCATTTAATCAAAGTTCCTGCAGCCTGATGCTGCCCTCTCTCTGGGCCAGGTGTCAAACAGTTCCCATTGATGTCAACGCGGTGGTAATCACAAAGTCTATCCACAGATGCCTGCGTGCACCGCTGTTTCACTGGGGCATCGCATTCTCTGCTCAACACCTTTGAGGCATGTAAGATTATTTCTGCAATCTGAACGAGAGAATAACCTCTAGGAAGAAACTAAATCACAATATAAAGTAATTAAGCACATTATCAACGTGGAGGTTAATTAGTGAGACCTTGTTCGCCAGCACCATGGTAGCATTGCAAACACACAAAATGCTTTCATCTCTTTTTTTTTTTTTGACCACACTTTAACACACACACACACACGTGTGCACACGCACACACAGCGACTGCAGGCGGTTGATTGTCACTGTTTGGGGCTCTGAAATTGATTAAACAACTTCCAATCCAGTTTAATTAATGGAAACTATCTGTAGTTCAAAGCTATTTAGCTGAATGCTGTGTCTTAGCACTGCCCTCCTGTTTCATTTGCTTATACAATCGTCGAAATTAATTGAATTCCGGGCATTTCTGTATGGACTAACCTTAAAACAATCTTTGATGTTATAGCCCATATTAAAAGCCATTCTACGTCTAAACACATGCAACCCGGGGAGTTGATATACTGTTAGCCAGTGTTTATCCATTAACATGAAAGAAGTGTGCCAAGCTGTAATATCGCAGTACAGGAAAGACAACATGGCCAGCCTCTATATCTCTGAAGTGCAGCTGAGTCCAAAATGGCACATTGACAACAACATACATACTTGCTGCATAGAAACAAAAGGCGAGGCATTCCTAATTATTGACAAGCAACATATATTTACTTTTCCTCTTTCCAGAATGATAAGTCCTCCGAGCTCCACTCGGTGTCTGCAGTGTGAAGATGTCCCTATCAAACACTACAGGCGTACCTGTTTGTTCAGAAAGGCTTGGCAAGAAAATACCCTCTCTCCTGTTCCGGCGCTCGCTGAAGCCATTAACCAACTTTATTTCCTTATTAATGTATTTATTTATTTATTTATTGTTTGCCACATCACATTCTAATTGCTCCTTTTGTGCTTCGTACCTGAATATATAATTTAAGGGTCTATAACTTTGTTGTGCGAAGTGGCCTTTGACCTTCTAAAGCAACGGTTTCCAGCCAAGTACACAGCTCAATGACCATTAAAATGTATAGGTATATCCATATATGTGTGTATATAAGATGAGTGTTTTTCAATTTTACAGTTAAAACAACTAAACGTTGTGGACAAACAGAGGTGTTTATGTAAAAATTATAAAAAGAGAAATGGATAAACGGCTTTCATGAAAAATGCAATAGCAATGTTGCATTAAATTACATTCCGGTTGCGTGAGGCTGTATGTGTTTGTGTATTTTTTATTTATGGCTTGTGCTTAGTGACAATTCATTATTCATTATTTTTCTTCACAGTGTATCATGCAAATATGATCATACTGAAACACCATAAAACTATTTAAAAAAGCATCAGTGATTAATTAAAAAAGACTTTTAAGGTATCGAGCAATGACAGAATACATTTGACACTCTGCGTATACAGCGCACAAAAGCCAAACATGTCAAACAGCTGCTTACTTGCACTGAAACTTAAAAGTGGGATCAGACAGCTTTCTTCACCCCCCTCCCTTTACCTCCTCCTCTTTTCTCTCCATCCTGCTGCTCCCTCCTCCCCTCTTTTTTTTTTTTTTCTTAAATGGCATGAAGGTTGAGATGGCTACAGTCCAAGATCATCGCGCCTGAGACCACACAGATGGGGAGAGATAAAAGTTCCCTGTGAGCCGCTCACACAGTGCTGCCATTTTCCACACAAGTCGAGGGGACATGTGGTGGAGGAGTGTGGAGGGGGGGGGATACACCTGCAGCTGTGACATCACCGGCTTATCACATAACATGTATCACCTGCAGCTCTGCATCAAGCCCAAAGAGACAGATTTCATCTGTCATCTCTGAGAGGATCTCAATATAATTTACTCTGCTGATCTGACATCCAGAGGAGAGGAGTAGAGTTGCCAAACCTAATCTTACAGATGGGGACTCTCCTTTTTCTGCCCAGTCATGTCCTCATGTGCCACCGCAAAGGGGAAGAGGGGTTGACATATCAGATTTAGCTGTTATTTGAAAGCAACATCTTGGGTTAAGTGGCTCTACTGGTTTCATTTTCCTCCCAACTTGAGCACGAGAACAAGTACAAGTCGCCTCACTGTTGCCTTTTATTTCACAGCAGCGGCATCGATTTTCATGTGCTCAAGCAGCCCCAAATTCGGCCTAAATGTACTGTTAGAGATATATAAAGCTGCCCACCAAGATACAGTATTTATTAAATACTGTACATGCATGTAAATCAAGACTTCCCCCAAATGTGCTTGCAGTGTGTGTGACTACAATGGAACAACTTTGAAGCCAAATATGCAAAAAAAAGGAGATTATCATACATAAAAGCCAGAAGCAAAAAACATAAGTGGTATCAAAAAGCATATCCTAATTAGAAAGACTAATCAACTTTAATATCTTCATATTTAAGGGAAAGGGAAAGGATAATTAGTCTTGGGGTTCAGACTCCTTTCCTCTGCAGTCATGCTACTAACAAGAGTTGATGCTGTCTAGAATGGCCACCCACACATAACTGCTAATTGCAGGTCTTTGCCCTCAAGCACCCTTCTAGTCATAGAGACAACAGGGAAATTGGCCATTTCAGCAGTGCCGGGTGTCATTAATAATTAATGGCACTTTCAAGAGTCAGACTGTCCCTAAAATCCTAAGCAAGAGGTGCTTTGGGAGCTGCACAATGTGTCATGTACTCTGATGGCAAATATAGTCTTTTTTACTCTGCCGCAGACACCTTTCTCCTCTCTAGTAAATGCTGTTTTTTTGTTTTATGGGATGCTCTAAAGCAGCAGATATTGCTCGCCCTGAAATTTGTCACATTTGCCAAACCTCACGTACATAAAAACAGGAGGAAGTTAAAAAGAAATGTATGTCATACTCCAGACAGCGTTCGCTTTAAATCAGCTACAGCAGACATTACAAGCACTCAGATAGATGAAGGCAAGATTGTTGGCTGATCTTAGTGTAAATAACAGTATAAAACAGATCTGCCCTTACAATGAACCACAGCAGAAAATGGCATGTTATTGTCATGAGGGGTCTCAGATTTGCACATATATTAATATGTACGTTTTTAAACATATAACACTTTTATTTAGGTCTGATTAGATGGAAATATGCGAAAATATCACTGATAAAGTAAATGCTATTCTATTTATTTTACTAAGTTGCACCTGCAGGAACCCAAACACGGTCAATGTCAATAAAACATAGCGGTTATATAATTGTTCTTGTGTGTTCCTGCTGCACTTTGTCTGCATATGTATGACTCTGTTTCACTGTATGACAGCTAGTCATTATACATTTGACATTACTAATTGTTTTATGTGGCTGCTCAAATGGCAAATTGAAAAAAAAAAGGTTGAAAAGAGCATATTTCTACTAAAGTAGCAGAGGAAAAACAACAACAACAGTGGTTTCTGGCAGATTTGGTCACATCTCTTCTCCTTAGGAAGTCATCCACGGCACTGTTCAAGGGTAACCAACTACTGTCTTATAACTTTATTATGCTCTTTAATCGGCTTATAAATATTTATGAATTGCCAAAGCTACCCTGACTTGCAGTTGAGATTGAAGCTGCAGCAGAGTCTGAACATTCCAAGGCAGCCATGGGTTGAGAGGAGCGAGAGATAGCGTGGATAGGAGATTTGTGACAGAGCAGAGCATGAAACCCATCAGTTGATGAGTGGAAATCCCTACTTTCTAATTAATAGAGGTACACAGGCCAGGGGGATAAGGAGGATCAGGGAAATGAAATCAGCAAAAAGATACCATCACTCATTTCTGAGGTCCATTGTCACACTTCAGAATCTGCTGTAATGAATCACTCAAGCATTCTGCAGATACATTTGAATGGTGGAGAAAATTCATTGTCCGGCGGAGAGAATTCGATAAGGATCTTTTCTCTTGCCTCTCCCTCTTCTTCAGCCTCTTCTTTTCCCTCTTTTGTCAACGGGTACTCTGATCAAAAAGCGAAATCAAGGCTCAAGCAACAGGTGTGCCATCTGAAAAGGCGGCTGCAATCTGCAAGTGAACTGGAAAGCTATCTCATGGTAAAAAAAAGACTGATTCAAGAAGTTTCAAGGGATTTTCTTCTTAGGGTCAGTTGAGAAATTCACAAGGGGGAAAAAACTGGAGTAGGTCCATCATTTACTGAAAGACTACGGAGCCCCATTCGTCATACAGTATGATACTTAGTCCCTTCTGATGCAGTATTATTTCAAATTTAAATTATAAGAACACATCTGATACACTTTGTGTCTGTGCATGCTTCAGGTATAGGACAATGAACAAGTTAAGGCATTAATGACTTCTCTTTTTTTTTCACACCCACTTGTATGTCAATAAAGTTGAGTCGAAAAGTCGCTTGATGACGTCATCACGTTGACGAAGCGGAGGAACACAACCACAAAAAAGAATCAACACGCCTTCTCCGAGACATTTAAATCAAACCAAAACATAGGCTAATACCTTGAATTTTCAGGTGTTAAGTTCATAATAGAACGTGATTAAGATCTCTCCAACCCGGCTCTAGTCTGGGCTACATCAACACATTTACTGTGCTTCCCCCCGATCTGCACATCCAAAACCCCCCCAAAAAAGATCAACTTCCCTGTCGTACCTACACTCAGGGTCGGTGGACTCAACAGCGTCGCCTCAACACACCCAGGTACACAAACCCACTTCTCGGAATGCGACTTGTCGACTTCTTATAAGACTTTGTTGCCTTGTGCCACTGACGTTGACGCGTCATGTCAGTATGACTATGGAGAGACAATAGACCATTTAAATAAATTGGACATTACTTACTTACTATCGCAAAACAGACTCGCCGTCGTGAGGCCTGGATATCCACAACACATGGGTGATTCCACCTGTTCCATCACACACTGGTGTCTGCGCTTAACAGTTGGTCTCACCTGGCAAACTGAAATACTTTGTCCACTTGTAAAATGTGGTCTATGGGGACACATTAAAGCTACTATCAGCGACTTTGTATTTTGGTCCTATCCGTTGCTGCTTTTAGAATCCATCAAAAGCTGCAACAGACAGCCTAAAGTATCACCTCTTTTCCAAAAAAAAGGTTTCTTCTAGGTGTATTGTCAAACCCATGTCACTGACCAAACACTGGTATTAGCTGATCAGAATATGCAGCTATTTCACATGTATTTTAACTAAAGGATTTCACTGGCAGCATCTTTAATTTACCAGATCTTAAAAAAGATAGGATTTAAGGACAAAGGCATTTTGCGGTGGTAAGATAAATATCTAAATCCAACACATCACATCAGAAATAGCAACAGCAACATAAACCTTTAACCATTTAGTTTTAACAATCGGTGTCCTAGAAAATAACGTTTTTTTACGCTTATTCCCTGCTTGTAATCAACATTATAAGTGTTTAATCTGCCCCTCTTTGAGGAATAAGAAACATTCAAGCGCGTAAGCCCGGCACATAATATTAGCCTCAGCTCACAGAAGTGACAGGCTGAACACAGCTTCTCAACATCCTGCAAAAAAAAACTGTGGTGGTGAAATCTGACGACAACATGAAATGTGAAACAAAATGCAGCACATGTATATATGTATTCTGTGCAGAAGGAATTTAGTGGAACTGCCTTTAGACGTTATTATTCTTGTTTGCAAAATGCACCATGAGCACATTAAAAAAAAACATAAGTAAGTAAATATAGAGGAGCTCCTGTCTTTTTTGTTTAGCCTTTGTCTTTGTTTGCTTTCCAAAGATAATTTAAGTTTTCTGTTTCTAAGTAGTTCAATCCAACCCAAGGGAGCTATAGTCCTGTGAAACAAGATTTTTTTTTTCAACTTCTTTTTCCATTGTTTTTCCTCCCTTTTTCTTAGCTTCAACCCTTATATCCCAATGCAATTATTTAATATACACCCACTCATAGTCTGCATATGAGATATGAATATAATTGTATGTTACTTTTTAATTACGGGAAAAATCTAACTTGTAAGATGATGGGCTGGAAGGTGCCATTGCATTGTTATTTTTTTTTTCATCCTCGTTTTCTGATTATGTGAGCTGGGCTCCTTTGCTAAGCGATGATAAGCAGAATTTCCATGTTCTCTGCATAATTAATCCATCTTTGCCTCTCTTCATGCCAACTCTGCCGTTATCGCCTGCACATGCCTGAATTGCAAAAGAATCCTCTCTTCAATTGGAACTTATTGATATTCTGAAAAAAAAAAAAAAAAAAATGGAAATCCACAAATTTAAGCCACAGATTGTTAAATGGATTAATTTCGCGGCAATCGCAAGCATCTAACGTGGGGAGACAGGCAAAGCAAATTGAAAGTGTCTCCTGTTTGTGGAGTTTTTTTTTTTTTTGTCCCAAATGATAGGGTTTATTGGCATGTTTTTTTTTCTCCATAGTCAAAAATTACCATTTATTTGCATGCCATAAAATACTTTTATATGGTTGAAAATTCAGAGGAATTTCTTTCAATGCCTGTCGTTGGCTTCACGATAACAACTTCAGCTTCCCACATCTGGACGCTTTTGATACTGGGTGAAAGGAATGTCTGAATATTTAATATTTTTATCTGTTTTCATCGATGGTTTCACCATTAAGAATGGCTCTGCTGTTTGCATGGAGCCTGGCAGATGTAGATTTATTTTCTGAGCTGTCTACGGCCTGCCTTTCTGTGAATATATTGATGCATTTTTCCATTTTGCTGTGCACTGATGCCTCTGCATATGTAATAAACCAGCAGACACACTTATAAAATACATCAAGGGCCTGTATTATAATGCTGCGTTCAGATGTGGGTCCTCAGTTACTTGTGCACATATAGGGGGAAGGCGGGAAAATCAGCAACACTTATCAAATATAATTTACTTGACCTCATAAAAATGAATAACATTAAATCACAGGGCGTCAAAACACACGAGGTGCTCGCGTGTAAAGCGGCGAATATGTTATACGAACACTTTGCATACAAACAGTGATGTAATGAAACGTGCACGCGGCCACTACAGTGAGTTATGCTGTCGTCTGCAAATCGGTGAGAACCAAGGGAAGAGTCAGAAAAATGACGGGCGAACAGATGTTAGTTGTTGCACTGACTTATTTTTAAATAAATTAAAATTCATCTTGAACAAAAAATATTGTACTCTAATAAAAACAATACAACAAAATAAAGATTTTAAGTTGCACACTTACTCTACAGAGACTAATGACTGATATAAGATGTTTTCAGTACTGATATTTGCACAAGACCAAGGTAAAACTATAGTCTTTTTAATAAATATACTTTTAAGGGGTTTGTGAATTTTGCTGTGGATAAATCTGATCTGATATAATTGTAAAAAAAAATGTGTTCTGTACTTTTTTGGGGGATTTTTATACCTGCCGAATATGTCACATCATCCATTCATTAATTCATTCTGCAGGCTGCATTCCCTCACCTCCCACTGTCAGCACAATCAATTATTTCAGGAAATAATCTCTTTGCTTGAAGAAGTGATATTTTATGATGTTAATCCATAAAAGACTTCCCCCTGGAGGTGTCACAATCTCAGCTTTTGACCACATAAACAGACAGTGAGATTATGCTGCCCTGTGGTTCTCTCCTCCTCTTCCTCTTTTCCTCAAAAAAAAGGAAAAAAAAAGAAAGCCTTTATTTACAGATTTACACACTTCCCAGTGGGAGGAGCACCGTTTGTATTTCCCGCCCTCTTTCGGTAGTTTTATCACTTCCCTTGACTTGAACTTTGGTTTGGTTAAATCTTAAGATGCTTTGGGGTTGTGTGACATTTCCATTCATTTTTTTTAAAGCTTTCTTGTTTTCTTGTTTCTCGTCTATCTTTTTTTTTTTCTTGCTGCTTTGTCTATATATCTCCGTGGTAAACGGGAGGGATGAGTAGTGGGAAGGAGATGATGGAAGGAGAGGGGGGGGGGGTTGTTACTGGATGGCGTTGCGGAGAGAGAAGCCTCCATGGAAAGAGCTGGCGCAGAGGCCTCCAGGGCCGCGGGTGGTTTGGCAGCTCGGCCAGCGGAATGGGCACTCTCTCAGACATCTGTTTGCTCGCTGCTGCTGGAGCTACTGGCTGGAAGGATGAGCAGGGACAGGATGGAGGGTGGAGAGTTGGACGGTTCAGCCAGAATCAGCATTTTACCAGGAACAGATAACAACTCCGCAACAACAGATTTTAAAAGTCGTGAATTATATTAACAGGGCGTTTGCACGGTGATAAGGTGTTTGTTGGGTTTGAAGTGCACTGGTGCATTCAGTGACACAGCAACGTCTCAGAGAATCATGGGAGATTGTGCAAAAACAATAATACAAAGAGTCCAGCATAAGAACAACTTTCTGTTTTATGTCTCTCTTGTACAGTGTATCTATCTATCAAGGAACTACTATTATTCAACCCACATCTCTCCCTCACACACACACACGAACACACACACCAGCAAACACATGGACACATCCACTGGAGACAAACCAATCCCCAACAGCCAGAGGGTGACACCACAGCAGGCAAACTCACACTAGTGACGCCTAAGTTGAGCTGCTGAGGCTGCTCTTTACGGATGGAGCTCCTGTCCACAAACGATGGCCGCCTCTCTCTCTCTCTCTCTCTCTCTCTCTCTCTCTCTCTCTCTCTCTCTCTCTCCCACCCAGTGCCACCGGACATGTGTGATCCCTTAAAGAAAATCAGCCCAGTGATTTGTCACGCCAGACACCCTGTGATATTACTCACTCACTCAGCAGAGCAGCTCACTCACACGGTCTAAAAAGAGGACGGACGCAGCTGTTTTTATGGCAATAAATCAATTAAGGGGCCGTCGTAAAATAAACACAATACTGGGACTACACTGTTTTATTATTTTTAACAAAATGTGAGCACCTGCTCAAGTTACTGCACGGGTACATCGTGAAAGACATAACTGTGTGTTATAACTTTTGTTACGATGCAATCACACACCTCTTAGGGACTGCAGCGAAATTGATAGGACTAGTGGGGGCCAGTAAAAAGGAATAACGTGGTGTTGTTGCTGCTGTTGTTTTTTTGTTGTATAAGTGCACCTATGTTTTCATTTAATTTCCATACAAACTTATATTTCAGTCGTTTCAGTTCTCTTTTGAGATTTGCTGTGAATTTTGCCAAGGTTCCTATATTTTCTCCAATGTTCCTCTTCTGCTGCTGCTGCAGTATTTTGCGTCATTAACAATAATTATTTTATTATTTCAGAGAAAGCTGATTTTTTTGATGACTGTGTGGTGATGTGTACCAATTCAATTGTATAATGGTTGACTGGCTGTTGCTTTTTTTGTGTCAAAGTCAGGGGCAGAGTCCAAATAAAATATTCATAATGCTACAGAAACATATGCATTTTAAGCATGAGGTTCAGCTCATAACTCCTTATATATAATGTGTACTTTCCCCTAATATATATAATATAATGTTAAGTTAAAGGTGGAGCAACATGTCTACTGACACTATTTATTACCTACATTTGGGCAAATTGAACGTACAACATACTCTATTAGTCCAAATACTCCTCATCTTATATGAACAAAAAGCTCATCCATCTTTTATGTCAACAAACTGTAAATTAACACATCAGTATCACATAGTTTCATCTGTTATTTTATTTCGCCTGGATGAAACGCACAGGTCAAACGCCCGCTGACAAGCTGTCAGGAAGAAAATCCACTGAGCTGCAGGGAAAATGTTTTGTTCTGAAAGATGTTTTCCCCGAGTAAAAGGACACCGATGGAGCCACTGGACAGACCACCTGCACTGACCTGACACTGAATGGCACTCCCCAAATGAGACTTGGCAGTTTTAATCAAATGATTTAGCACATTAAATCAACCTTTCCCCCTGTAATCAGATTATGTGAGTGCACTGCACAGCATCACCACAGCCTACTGTATACCTTAACCTATTAATGTGACCAACCTTGTGTCAGTGATTTCCCCTGCGATGGAAACAGTATCATGTTAATTATCACAACCATCTGGTCTGAGCGGTGGAAAAAAAAAAAAACCCAGAAAGAAAAAGCCTCCTTTTCTTCATGCAGATTTGTACCTGTCAATCAACGCTGGCTTCAAACAAGCCACTGGGGCTCAGGAACAGCCGAGAAGAACCATGCTCCAGTCTCAGAGGATTTAAGAGTGGCGTTAAATTAATCTTCAGCTGGCAATTTGGCTCTTCTTCCTCACTATGTTGTTGCTCTTAATTTTGGTGCCGGTTTCCTGATATAGCCAGTAAATGTTATTTATGGATGTTTAGCTTGGTAATTTTACAGAGTAGGACTGCAGCAGCTAATTTTACTAGTGTCTTTTTTTGTGCACAGTTAAATCATGTGTTTGAAACCGGAACTTTTGTTTTTCATCTTTGTTTGGAATAGGTCACCGTGCTCTCATTTCTTTTTTTCTTTTTTGTTTTTAATAATAAAGGGGGGTGTGCTCAGTGTGACAAGGTTGGGATAATGACATGATTCACTGTTTATGACTATCGCTATCCCATGACATCATCATGTTTGGATCAGGAACAAGGCTGCATGTGATGACGGGAAGGTGGGGGAGGGAGGAAGAAAATGAAATGAAAAATAAATAAATTAATAAAAAAAATTTAAAAGAACTTTAGCCACCAGGGGACGGGAGAGGAAGCCGAGGAACAGACACAGTGAGGAGGCTCACAAGACAGATGCTCTCTTCAAGGTGAACCACCACTGACCCGTCTGCTACATAAATTATTCTGTAGTTTCAGACTCCATTCCAAAGTTGTGGAATTGGGTTACAAGATAATTTCACAGGCCACTTGCTTGTCTTCCTTGGCAGTCCAACTGGCTAATTGAGGGGAGTGATTTCCAGTTTGGGCAACTACTCAGAACATAGCAGTCAAAATCGAAATGATTTGAAGGCTCGTCTCCTCTCTACTGCTCTCTCTTTTTTTTCTACTTTATATATATATATATATATATATATATATGGAATATTTTTCCCGCCCATAGGCACACTAATTATGGTCAAGAGAAGCCCCTCATAATCTGACTGACAGTTAATAAAATATTGATAAATAAACAGCACAGATGTTTCTCTCTCTCTGCCAGTTTGACTGTATTTTACAATATAATATAAAAGTTCAACATGTTTTTAAAGTGTTGAGCTCAGAGGATTTTTACACCAGACTCACATACTGTGTAATAATTTTGAATAAATCATATTCAGCATGCAGAAGTGTGTTTGTTGCAATAGTATGTTGTATTTTTTTTAATAAAGTGCTTTAAAGTGCATCATATAAAACGGGGCAACTACATTTGAGCTGTTAGTGACATTAATTAAACCATATTATATATTAAATAATTTGTATTATTTTTGGGGGATAATGCACTTTAAGCTCATATGAAATTTAACATTATTTTAAAGTAGCCTTAATCTGATCTGGGGAAAAAATAATCATAACAAATAATGTGAAATGAAGATGAAGCAGGTGAATTCACGCAGTCACCGTGCTGCTGCTGCTGCTTCCTGCTCTGCCTCCATCTCTGTTTACATATAACTTCCCCCCCAAACACGGGGCGCTAATTAGGCTGTGACACTAATTA